>NC_090926.1:709470536-709770536 GCF_040938575.1 Ambystoma mexicanum | reverse complement strand
TTGTCCATCAAAGCGCCAGGTGAAGTTGTCTGATCTTCCTCTCCCCTTTCCTATGGACAGGATTTTTTTCTTGTTCTTGTTAATTTCAAGATGGTTGTCAGCAATGTATTGTGTGAACTTCGACAGCTGTCTCTGAAGGCCAATAGCCATTTGGTCAAGGAGTATGAAGTCATCCGCATACAGAATCCTTGATATTTTTACTTGGCCAAGTTGTGGGAGAAATGATCTGACCCTTGCCTCTGTTTCTTTGTAGTCTCCCATGTAAGCGAGGAAGAGTGCTGGAGCCAAAGGGCAACCTTTTTTTACCCCTCGGTTTGTGGAAATTTCTTCCGATAGAGTCCCTTGGTGGCTAAGGCGGACTTGAATTCTGGTGTTGTTGTGCAATGATACGATTGGTTGAAGTAGTTCAGCTGGGCATTTCCACATCTTTAGCTTCTCCCACAGTCTCAGTCTATCTACTTGATCAAAGACTTGGCTTAGATCGATAAAAGCCATGACAATTTGCATCCCTCCTGTCAGTGATTTCCTTTTGAGGATGCTCAAGGTTAATATGTTTGTGTTGGCACCAAAATCTTTCTTAAAAACGGACTGAAGCAGATCGTCACATGGTGCACCTCTTGACCAGGTTTGGAATCGGCGTAATAACAAAGACCCATAGACTTTTCCAATCACATCCAGTAAGGCAATGGGGCGGACATTTTTTGGGTCGTCTCTGTTGTCTTTCTTAAAGATTGGAACTACTACTGAAAAGGTCCAAGATTTTGGTAGTTCCTTAGTTTTTGTAGATCTTTGGAACACTTGACAGATGAAAGCTGTCCATTCTTCCGGGGGCTGTTTCAAATGCATGTTCGTTAACCCATACGGGCCTGGAGCTCTAGAATTTTGGAGCTTCTTGACGACTTCTAGAATGTCAAATCTATCATGCAGCTCCACCCAAGGCGATGCTTCTTTTTCGTGTGTGCTCTCTAGTGCCCGTGTCGGGTCGTAGAAGAGAGTTTTATAGTGCGTCATCCAGGTGTCTTCGCCTATACTGTTTATTAGCGCGTCGCTGGTAGTGCACTCGGTTGATCTTATCAGAGCCCAGAATTTACGAGAATTGTTGCCACAGACCTGTCTCAGCATTTCCTTCATTTTGATATAAAGTGAGGTGATAGGATTTCAGCCAAGTCTTGTAGTGCTTAAGAGCGGCAGATACAGCTTGTCTGTTGTTCCCTCGTGTTATTTCGGGCTAACACTCTTCTTAGTTTTCTCAGGGGTCTTCTTTTTGTGACCAATGTTTGGCTAATGATGTTTCTTGAGCTTAGTGAAAGGTGATTCCCTTTGTTGTTTTCTTCCAGATCTGAATTGAGCATGATATTTTCTGTGTGAAAAGATGGCCACGTAGTACTCAGCAAGTTATGATCGCTGGCAGTGGTTTTGATGATCTGAAAGGAGGTGATGATCTCAAGTAGTGATGTTGAGGAAAAGTTGTAATCGATCGTGGCCGATGATTTTCCTCCTTCCCATGTTGGAATACGATTTGTGTGGGTATAGGTGGTGTCGAGATTGACTAAATCTCTTGAAGTCATCAGGGTTGGCTAACTTTGCCATGCATCGCTGCCAAGGTGCCATGGAACGACGTAGACTTCTTTATACAGACTGCATTTAGATCCCTGCAGATGAGGAGATGCGGTTCCTCGTAGTCTATATATACACGGTTGATTTCTTTTTCCATCATGTCCAGGAAATCGTTATTGGTTATGCATCAGGATTCCAATAATGTTCATGATAATATCCAATGCTACCAAAGGCTTGCCTGTTTCCAAGTTCCGGTGGTTCCATTTCACTTGGACCGTCAACAGGTAGAGAGTCGCTGTCAAGATTTCTATCATTTTCATCCCTCTCCCTGAATGTATCGCTGTTAGCAAGCCTGAAGATGGCCGTCCTTTCATTCCTTTTCTCGCTGTGGCAAAGGCAAGGTCAAAACTGTCTAAAGAAGGTTTGTCTGTTTGCCACTTTTCCTGCAGGCATAGGATGTCGAAAGAAGCCAAGGTTATATCGCCCGGAACAGTAAGGTGGGAAAACCCTTGTGTATTACACGATACAAGTCTTATGGTTGGATTTGCTGGCATTTGTTGTGTAGTCAAGTTGGGATTTTGAGCAGTCCTGAGTTGCTATTTCCTTTTGGTGGCCAGGCCCATACATTTTGGAACGAGTGGAATTTTCCCCTTTCAAGTGACTGTTCTGATTCTTTTGCACAGGTCTGCGTGAATGTGTTTATTGAGGTCAGTGGGCCAAATGGTCCTCTTTCAATAATCTCAGACACCTCTGGCTTTTCTTTTTGGCCTTGCATTCCAGTTTGACTTGCTCTATCCTCCTGTCTAAGTTGAGCCATGTTGTATCCATCCTCAGTTACCCTTCTTGCGATCGTGGAGAGCGTTTTAGTTGGCACCTCATGGTGTTGTGGTCATTGGTTCTGGGTTTGGTTACTTGTGCGGGGAGGTCTGTTTCTCCTAATCTTTTCTTTTCCTTTCGGTGATCTCGAGTATTGTTGGCGGGCCTTTAGGTTGCCATCGGGCGAGTGATCTCCTGGTTTGTCTGTTTCTCTGAGTTCTTATCCCAGCTTTAAAAGGTTTTCCCTGGAGTCTCTTAGCATCTGTTTTACAGTTCTAGAAGTTACATATAAATATGTTATCACTTGTCGCCCCTCTTGGCTTGGCTCTACTATATTTAGATCATCAGTTTTCAGTGATCTAAGATTTGGGACACTGTGGAAGAGTTCCATTACAGTTCTTCTGTTGAGTATGACCTATTCTCTACAATCGCTTCATTGTTCCAATTTGAAAGATGGGGTTGGTCCTGTCAAAATTTGGCCTCTAGGTTTTGTTGTGTTGCCTCTGCCTCGGTTTTCTAGTTCTTGTATTTGGGCTGTCCTTGGTTCTCTGCAGCCATCTGTGGTAGATCGCTTTCTCTGTGACCCTTGTAGGTTGTCTGTTTTGTCTGGGGATTTCCTTGTTTTTGCTGTGGAGCTGTGGGCTAATGAAGTCACTGCACTTGAATGGTAATGTCGCTGAGATGCTTCGACAAGTTTCCCGGGTTATTTTCGCGATGTCGGTCTAAGCTCCCATTTGTCAATTTGCGCAGCCTTCTTGCAGCGGTCCTCCAATGTCAGGAAAGGATTTTGGTCTTCCACTTCCCTGTCTCTTGTGTCCGTTTTGTTTTCTTGTCTCTGGTCTTTGGAGCTAGCTGTGAGCAGGGTGTCGCTTGATATGTTAGTTGGTGTTTCATCTAGATGTTGACTTAAGTTTATTAGGGCTTTGTGACAACAGGAAGTCCTCTGTCATTTTTGGTGATTCAGAGGGACTTGTTGCCACCACCAAGTACAATACAAGGGGGTAGTGGTCCATTTTTAGTGCTCTTTAGGTTTGGGGTGGTAGAAATGTGGCTCAGTACTGGCCTCGCTTTCTGCCCAGACTTCGTGTTTAGTTTGTCTGCTGGTCTCTTGTCCGGCAGGGGTAGGCAGAAAGCCAATGTTTTTCCCCTATCGAAGTTTCTTTTTGTTTTGTCTTCGTGTGGACAAAAATTGAGAAGTCTTTGTTCAGCAAAGGGTCACTTACATTGATGGTGGGCTTTTCAGTATCCACTGACAGTATTATCACATCTTGATCACATGCGCAGTTATTCAATGGAAGCCTAGGTGGTTGGGTGGCTTTTTTTCCATTTTCTTTGGCTTCTCTTGAGGGTTCATGGTTTTCTCAGGCATTTTGCTCTTTCTTTGAGCTGCGTTTTTGGTCAAGTTTTCGGCCACCCTAGGGCTGTTCGTCATCCTGTATATTTCCTGACTGGATTCTTTCCAATTGCATGGAGTTTGGCACCCCACTGCTTGAGAGGTTGTTAGAACTGCTGGCCTCTGATCCAGGGGTTACACTCGCCGTTCTATGCTGGGTTTGCTTAAGTTTTTCTCTCTTCGTATTTTTTTTTTCCATCACAGCTATGTAACCCTCCAAGTATAGAAGTTTGGAGTGCATCATTGCTGAGATTGTACTATGATATTTTAACGTGTCGTGTATCGACTCGTAGAGCTTTGTGAAGGATGTGAGTGCCACTGTTACCACTGACATAATTGTCAGAATGTCTAGTTTTTTCTTTGGTGAATCTGAAGATGTGGTGTTCTGGTAATTCGCTAAGTCTTCTAGCTCTAAGCGGAGTGGAAGGTAGAGATGTAAAGGAGTCTCTTTTGAAGATCTTGCTCGTGGCAGTGTTTTGTTAGACAAAGCAATTTATTTCCTTCCATTTGGTTCATTGGCATGATCATTTTGCATAGATTTCGCACTGGGACTTTGGGCCACATCTTTGTCCAGGTTTCCCTGGTGACCCTGCCGTTCTTCAACCGTTGTAATTGAGCCTAGGGTGCACCCATATTATTTCCTTCCAGGTTTTCTGTTGGGAGTAGTGGCGTGTTTACTGATTCAACTGGCTTATTTTAAGGCAGCTTTTGATCACCAAAGAGGACAAAACTCCATGGGGTCGCTGATTGTCAGATGTCGAGGAGTTGCCCATTGATTTAACCTCTTGGTTCGCTTGGAGTTGGTGGTTCACTTGAATTCTTGTCTTTCCTACCATCATTTCTGGCTCAGAGAGCAGCATATTTCCCAGGGGTCCGACCTGAAGCAAAGAAATATGTATATTGGGGCCGGTTTGTGTTGAGTTGCATTTTTGTGGCACTATGTGTTTGCCTGAATTAAACACAACTTCCAGGATTTCGTCGTCGCTAATTTCGCTGATCTTATCAAATTTTCTTTTGCATTGCTTGCCTAAAAAGTCTTTCAAGGTGTGTGTCAAAGCCAATTTGGGGTCAGCTGGTTTTGATCCCTCTTTAAGTTTTGTTATTTTTTTGGTGGAATAGGTTGCAGGATGCTTTTTGAGTTTACTCTGGAGCATGGGGTCTTCTTTTTTTTCCCCCCACTTGTGTGGTGGGGCTGCTCACTTGTTGAGGCTGCCCATGATCTTTTTTGGCATGGGCTTCTTTTCCATTTCTTAGGGCGAGGACCCTCTCCTCTGGCCGTTTTCTCTGCACCCATTGGTGAGTGGTCTGAGTGGCTACTCAAGGCCTCTGAGTCTTCCATTTCACCATTAGGGCATGTCACGTAGATTTGGGGTGTGTTGGACTCGCTAGTTGTGGTACCGAAGACATCCAGTCTGCCGGTGGAGCATTCATCTCTGTGCTCACCATTGTACCTGTGTTGGGCTGAAAAAATCCAGTTAGCTGGCCATCATTTGCCTCATGGGGCATGCTGTTTTCCAGCCCACTCTCTTTTTGTGTTGCAGTGACTGTGTGGGCACTTTCCTTTGAGGACATGGTTGGAACACCTGTGGCCATGTGTTCTCCTCCCGTCCTAATTTTCTTTATTATTGTTTTTTCAGTTAACGGGTGTATTTTTCCAAATTGCTCAAGTTGGTGAACTGTTTGATCCTGGGAAGCGCCTCCGGACTCCACCAGTGCCTCCTCTTCCTCTCCCGCCCATGGCTCCACAGAAGACCCTCCCCTGTGACACGGCACCATCTCTCCTTCGACAGGCGGCACAAAGTTAGCGATCCCAGGCGAGGAGCACATAGGCGGGTCACCGCTGATGGCCAGAGTCGCAGGTAAGTCTTGGGTCAGTGGAGGTGTGGTAGCATCATCGACAGGGTCCTCGCAGGTGCACATGAGGTGGCGTTCAAGATGTTAGTGTCCCGGATTTGATCGCCGTCGCGCTCTACCTCAGCGCTGACTTCTTGTGACTGTGTGTTTGCTGCCGGGTCAGTTGTAGGCTATGGCGGAGACGTCTAGGGCAGCAAAGCAGGAGTATTTGCCCCTCCAATAGGCTTGCATGCCTTTAGGTAATCTCCTCTAGGCTTCACCAGGCCAGTGCCTGGCCATTGTAGGTCGATGGAGCCTCCCATATCCATGTTGAGGAAGGTGGGGAAAACACCAAACATACCTTGCTCAGTGCCAGCTTTCCCACCGCAGGCAGGTTGTTTCTTTTTCTCCTCAGCACGGGTTTGCCAGCTCCAAAGTCGTCAGCCTTTCTCTTCAGCGGCAGGGCTTAGCAGGGCATTGTCTCTGGCGTTCATAGCGGCCATAGACTGCCAAAAACTGCTACTCTGTCGCTACTCCGCGGCCGCTCAGCGGAAGAAAGGGGGTTTTGAAGATACTCCTCCCCCAATGCTTCAATGAAGACTGAAGGCAGACTCTTAATGCTGGAAACAGAGGGTAGCTGCAGTACGGTAGCCAAAGACTGCTACTCTGACGCTACTCTGCGGCTGCTCTGCAGAAGAAAGGGGTTTTTGAAGATACTCCTCCCCAAGTGCTTCAATGGAGACTGAAGGCAGACTCTTGAGGCAGGAAACAGAGGGTAGCTGCAATACGGTAGCCAAAGACTGCTACTCTGCCACTACTTCTTGATCTTTTGTGCCTTCAGGAGAGCAAGTCTTTGTGTTGAGGTAGTCTTTCATGCAAGGCATGCCAGATAATGCAATAGGTATTCAACTATCTCACAGTGACGAGGGTACCTCAGTCAGCCAGTACCATTAATCTGCATCTAGAACTGGGTATCTCATTCCTCAATGATACATTATCTGAGCTTACCCTAAATCTGTGGGTTTGCAATTTCATAATGAAAAAACAACACTAACACGACAAATAATGAAAAAAACTTCTACAGTGTATTCAGCCTGGCAAGTTTCAATGACTGGTTTATATTTACCATAATTTGAAAAAACAATGATATGCTGACTAGTCCACAGAGTATACCAGGTTTTAGAAGGAAAATGATCCAGAGTTCACTCCTGCTTGTCTTAGATGACATTACCAAATGTTTTGCAGCGGGATATTTGCCATCTGCTGGTTTGTATTAAAGATGGAGTGCTATTTGTCATGATGTGTTAATGTTTCTACGTTTTTTAATTTTTTCTATTTTGGATTACAAAATTCAAAATTAAAATTATGATTAAGTTTGAAGGTGGGAATAGTTTTTTCTCTCAGTCTCTGTCTCTGACTTCCTGGACGAGCGCCAAGGATTGAAAGGTTGAGCAGGATTTCGCAAAGAAAAGATACGTTTAATTTTATGGAAGAGCATTATGGGCTTTTCTGGTTAATGCTCCTTCAAACACAGAAATTGCTCTTGATAGAGAATACTGTCAGAGACATTGGGTTAGAGTGTGATTAAAACTCTCTTTTTTAAATCTAGATAGCCATTGCTGTATTGGTGGTATCCGCCAAGAAAGGGCAACTGCATTTGTTGAATGTAATTTGAGACTGAAGATCACATTCTGACCAAACTTCAGAAAGTGGATAGCCTTTGCTGACAACATTGTGACAAATAGATGCGTGTGGCTGGAACAATTAGAAAGTGATTTCTGGCTTGGTTGGCAGTGTCCTTCTGGATTAATGCAAAATTGAATATTAACAAAGAAAGGACGCAAAATTGTCAACACCAGAAGTATATGGGAAAAGAGAGATCCCTGGATGACTCGATTTGGATCCGCTGCTGATTTCTTGTCAAAAGATATGAAAATCATTTCAGCACTATTTGTCTGAGGCCACGAGAGTGGAGATCATTTACAATAGAGTCTGGTAGGTTTTACTAAAGCGTAAAAGGCTGATGATAAATCGAAAAAAGTTAGCAGACAGGGTCTCCGCCTACCCAAATTGCCAAGAGTAAGAATGTTGTTTTAATCATGTGGGCTTCTAGCTGTAGCTTTTAAGTTTTTAATAGGATGTTTATATAGGATATGGGCAGTAGTTGGAAAGCGTATCAGGGTTGAAGTGAGATTCGTACCCGGGAATGGTGATTGACCAATCACAATCCCCCTTTTACGGGCTCAATTGTGCATTCACCGGCCGCGGTGTAAAAAAAGTCTATATAAATGGCTGCCGTAAACATAGAAAAGGGACTTGGTCCCTTTTCAGATGACAGTGGTCATTTTGGAACCTATTTTTTTAACATTTGATTCCGACACCAGATGTGCTCATTGTGAGCACATCTCCCACTGGAAGGAGAAAACAAATGAAAACTATTTGCACCCCGGGAAATCCCAGGGTGCTAATAGCTTTCACGTCCCACGGACATGGGATTTAAGAGCCCACAGCCTGAGCTGAGGCCCTTGCTTGACTCTGGCCTACAAAGCTCAGGTTGGCGGGCCGTTAAATCCCATATCACCCCCGCTGCTGTGGCGTGAAAGTTACAATCAGAAGAAGGATGGTTTGGCTGTTTTTTTATTGTTGACAATCCTGAGCAGAGTGTAGAAATGCTGCCGTGGTCAAGATCTCGACATGAATGATTGCCAGAGGTTGTCTAACTGATCTATATTTTAAGGAAGGTGGAAAGGTTGGAGATATTTTTGATGGTGAGTTGTTTGTAATTGTATTTGTTTCTGAGGGTAACAAGTTAGTCCGAGGAATTGTTGTAGGGATTTTGATTTTCTAGGGAACTCTAAGATGGTAAGTGTGCAGATGTTGCATTCTGATGTTTTGCAAGATTTTCACACCTTTGTCAAAAGTATGATATCTGTTGTTTAGGGTGATTTATTGCAGTGGTTTTGAAGTCATTCTTATTTCCTTTTTGTTTGTATTGAGTATCATTGAAGCTGAGGTTTGATATGTTTTGTGAATATAGTTCTTTGTATGTTTCTTTGTTTATTTATTTATAATGCGCTCCTCACCCGAAGGTTTCTGGGCGCGACAAGATTATACATTTCTTCAGTACAGGTAATTGCAGGTAAGATTATTTACAGTACATGAAGATTTCAGTTGAAAGCACAATACAGTATGGCACAAAGTGAAGTTGCAAAGCGACAAGCTTACATTCAGATGTCATTTGAGACCAGCCAGGTTGTCAAGTTTTTCTTGAAACTTAGGAAGGTTTGGTCTGTTCGGAGGTGCAGATGTAGTGCATTCCAGTATTGGGCTGCTTGGACCAGTAAACTGTTTCCCCCTGCTCTTTTCAGGTTAAATCTGGGCACTGTAATACAACATGTTTGGGCAGCTCTCGTGGGATGAGATGAGGATTTTCTCATCATTTTTCTTGGAGATACTGTGGGGCAGCATTGTTTAGACATTTATGGGTGATCGAAACTAGTTTGAATAAAATCCTATCTTTGATGGAAAGCCATTTGGTTTCTCTTCTATCCGTAGAGATGTGTTCTCTCTTAGGAATGCTTAGTGCGGATCTGAGTGCATTATTTTGTAATATTTGTAGTTTGTTAGTGGTCTGTTTGCTGGCTCCTGCATATAGTGTGTTGCAGTAGTCGAGTTTCGACAGCTGTGTTAAGGCTCTAGCCAGGGTTGTGCAGCTCTTGGTGGATAGGTAGGGTTTGCAGGCATGAATCAGCTTACATGTGTACGCTATAGTGGAACATGTGGCATTAACTTGCTTGCCCATGTTCAGGGTAGAGTCTAAGTAGAAGCCTAATGTTTTAGTCTCTTTAACCAGTTGGGTGGTAATACCATCAATGATAAATGCAGTGTACTGCGCATCGAGTTTATTGAGGTGGGCTGGAGCACCTAGGATTAGGATTTGTCTTGTCGTCATTCAGGCATAGTCCATGGGCCGCAATTCATGCCTAAATGACTTGTTATATTTTGTTCAAGAAAGCTAGATCTAGGTCATAGTCGCCTGAGACCGGTAGGAGTACCTGGGTATCATCTGCATAGTTAGTGTAAATGATCCCCAGATGGTCCAGTTTGTCAAATAAGGGCTTTGTGAATACATTGTACATAGTAGGGGACATGCATGAGCCATGAGGGACATCACATGTAATCGCGGATCGGTCAGAGGCTGCCGACTGAGAGAAGACCCTCATGGACCTATTGTTGAGAAAGGATTGGATCCAATCTGTGGTTTCTTGCGAGAAATTGGCCGCTGAAGACAGGTGCTTACAGAGAATAGTGTGTGGTCTACCAAATAGAAGGCAGCTGATAAGTCTAAGAGGAGGAGCAGGGCACATAGCCTTTTGTCCTTGAGGGAGTCAATTTGCATTTTCAGGTTGATCAGCGCAGTTTCAGTACCATGAAGTTGTCTGAAGCCCGATTGTCTTAGTCCTAGAAGCTTGTTCGACTCCAGATTAATGCTGCATTTGGAAATATGCCGCCTTATCTAAAATTATGAGTAGAAATGGGGCTGTGGTAATAGGCCTGTAATTAGTGGGGATGGTAGGGTCTAGTGAGGCTTTCTTTAGCAAGGATAGGACCCAGGCGTCCTTAAGGTTCATTTGGACTTTGCTGGTGCGGAATGATGCATTCATTAATTTAGTGATGTTAGGTGTATCGACCAACATTCAAGTTAGTATGCTGCAACATTTGGTGCTGTGGACTTAGAAAATCCAAGATGGCCGAAAAAGCCCACAAATGCGCCAGAATCCAGGAAAACCGCCCAGTTTTTGCGCACACCAAAATGGTCGCCGGACCCGCCACCCACCAGGGCGAGCGTGATGGGCCAGAAGCGCCATGAGTGAAACGTGGTGGCAAGGAAAAACAGCAGTGCCTGTTAGCTCAAAGAGCGCTTTGAAATCACCTTTGTTTCTCTGAATGCAAGCTCAAAATGCCTATTTCAAACACTGCAAGATATTCTAAAAATCTTACTGAACACCAGCAGACGTCTGGTAGAATGAAGTCTTGTGTGCATACAAAATTTGGAAAGCTGAAGAGCCTAAAATAATGTTCATAACAAAACTGGCTGAGCTGTGGATGTCAGCAGCTTAAGTGAAATGGGATTTAAAGCCACTAAAATCGTAATGTTTAAAATAAATGAGTGACCTACTTTTGAGTGTCACATAGGTTGCAACTGTTTAAATGTCATAGTTTTGAACTTAGAATCAGCGTTCTAGCTGCATGTGTCAAAATTGTAAGTTTGATTTGAATGAAGAAAAATGGGAACAAAAGTGACCTTTGGCTGAAGCCTGGCTTAAAGGGACTCAATTCTGCCTGGCAACTACCCCCGACAGGAGTTGAAACTTGCCCAGCAACTGTATTCACAGGCCTGGCTGCCTTATGCTGCCCCACTAAAAGGAGATCACACCTCACTGATTGAATCAGGGGAGGGGTACCTAGGAGCAGGGAAACAGAACAATGAACTTCCCTTTGCTCCAAGCAATTGCTAAATCAGGGGGTCGTAAATGGCTTCCTCTTGGAAGGAAATGGGAGGGGCACTGCCTCTGTGAGCCAGCTGAGCTCGGAGGAAGTGGACAAACCAGAAATTCCCCATGTGCTTTGGGAAACCACACCCCTCTGGGCCAGAGAATAATTTTAGAAAGATGGATAATTCATAGTACATAATTCTCAAAATTATATCAATAATATCATTATTCGTGGGATTTTTCTGTGCACATTTTAAGAGGTGTTAGGACTCTGTGGTATGTTCTGGGGGTAGTAGCGGAATATAGGGTATTACTCCAAATGTCTGTATGTTAAAAATCTGACACTTCATCATCTGATGCCCATATTCTTTGCGCACATTTGTGTAAATTCTGGAAAAGTTTAGAGATTGTGTTCTGGATGAAAAGGGCAGAATTCTGTCAGAAGTGAACACAACATCTTAAAAAGACAGGGAGCGGATGGTTTGGCGCTACAGAAAATATGTTCGCTGGATATATAATATTAGAAAAATTGTACATAGATAAATATGCATTTAAGTCAAAAATAGATTTGTGTGCAAAGTGACAAGGGGAGTGTTCTTTCTGTATGCCATAAAAATGATGCCTGATGATATGGGATGACTCACATTCAGTTCCCCAGTCAGGCGACAGAGAATCCTATAGCCTATCAGGATCCTCAGAGGGTTGGGCATAGAAAGTCAGCCTTCCCACCCAATTCAGTTCCCCAGTCAGGCGACAGAGAATCCTATAGCCTATCAGGATCTTCAGAGAGTTGGGCATAGAAAGTCAGCCTTCCCACCCATTTCAAAAGATATAAAAAGAGCCACTGCGATCCAAGTAGGGACATTCACTTTCCACTTCAAACTGATTTCTTGCGAAGCGCTTTGCCAGAATACTCCAGAACCAGAACTTAGAATCCAGACTTCAGAACTTGTAGCAGAGAGGCCTAGTCCACAAGCTGAATCCTTCAGAGGCCTCAGAATCCAGCCACCTAACCAAACTATTCAACAGCCGGGCTGTGCTGTTCGCTTCTGGCTAGAACTTTTGCCGGAACCAGAGACCCAGACCAGACCGTGGTGCCAGTACCAGACCCAGAAAGCAGAGCTGTATCCCAACCGCAGTGACCCAGACCAGACCACTGTGCAGTGCCGATAGAAGACCAGACCGCTGTGCAGTGGAAAGAACTTTTGCCAGAACCAGAGATCCAGACCAGCAGAGCAGAGAGAACCGCAGCTAAACCTGTTGACCAGATCTGTGACGAGGCCCATTCCTTCCAAAATTAGGAGTGAGTATCCAGCCAGAGCTGTGCAAAATCAATCTCTTAGTTTAAAATAATCAAATTCAAACCATTTCAACCTATTTAGAAATGCATAGAAATTGTGTGTCCATTCTGTGATTTCAAACCTGTGAGAGTGTAATTTGTCATTTGAATCTTACTTTAATTCTGAGAAGCGACCTCCACTAAATCGTCCGTATCTTTTGAACCATACGTGCTAGGAACAAGATTTAACTTTCATTCCAAAGCTAAGATCTTCAGCTTTCCAACTACCACTAAAAGTGCCACGATTTGCAATTTGGCTCAATTTCTCCACCTGTCAAAAATCGCTGTCTTTTGCTTGCAACTGCTGAAATCTGTTTTCAACCTGATAATCCCTCATGAATCACTGATAGTGTTGACCTGAAACAATCTTAAGTAGCTATCACCTACCTGGAATCTCCTATAGGGAATTAAAATCATTTTTAGCATATTTTTTCACTTCATTGCAAATCACATTAAAAGTGTTCTGCATGTTTTAAAAGCATACCGGTTGCTCTAAGCTTGCTAGGGGGGAACTAGAATTTATATTGCATTTGATTATATTCCTGAGAATTGAGTGCTCTCCTTCCATCTCTTTATATTGCAAAGGGGGGGAGTGAATTGCCACAAGGGGAAAAGTGATTATATTATCTCTTGTTAAAACCATATCAGTTTATCCATGTGCTGCATTCTTTTCCATCATTGCATTTCCATGAAACCATAAAGTATTCTCAGCTACCTTATCCTTTCTATACCAACTCCTAAGTGATTAAAAAAAGTGTGCTAGTGTAATATTATCCATTGTTGATCACTGTCATATTCATAAGTATGTATCAAATATTAATTTATTCATAAAAGTGATATATATATATATATATATATATATATATATATATATATATATATATATATATATATATATATATTGTTTAATTTTTCAATAAATCTTTTAATTTGCCAAACAAACCTATTCCTTGGCTCAGTGAGGTCAGGGTGATTCAAAGAGAGGGGCGTTATACAAGGGTTTATCATCCAGATCTATGAACTTGTCATAAAAATATATAAATAAGGGCTTCTCTTGGGCATCCCAGACTAGGCATTGACTTAGTTGGAGTGCTGAATTGAAGTCAATTAACAGAGTGGGGGCTCGAGTCGGACGTCTGGATTAGAGCTACCACTTGTGCAGATTAATACAGTATGCTAACTGACAGGATACATAAATCTAGTTGGATCACCACGCTGTGTTACACTTTAAAAGCACCCCTCAAAAGAAGGACGCTCTAAGGAGACAGTCTGTTTTGCAAAATAAAATATTAACTTCTGTAAATCAGGAAGGAAATCAATTTCCAGAATGACGACCTTGGTAGATATCAAAATAGCCAGAGAACACCTCTTACATAAGCTATTTGTGAGAGGCGAATGGACGGATCAGGACCAGACGGTGTGGTTGCAGGCAATCGCACCCCAGATCACGGCAACAGGGTCAGACATATGGAGAGATCAGGGTCCATTACATGTTGCCCTGAGTGAACTATATATGGCCCCTAAAGCCAAAGATGAGCACGACAAGATTGTCAGGATAGCAGCATATTTATATTTATATATGGGAGCCATACAGGACAAATGTGCTGAAGGCCAAGATCTGGCAAATAGGCAACAGATGGCATTAAAGTCTGCCAATCTGACCTGGTCTCTTCTGAGCAGAGGCTGCACAGGAGCCAGGAGTCAGAAAATGGGAGTAGGCAGTATATCATTTAAACAAAAGAGGATATGGGTATCCTGCAACAGGAAAAGTCTGACCAGGGTACCAGATTTCTGGACTTGCAGAAAGAGTACCAAGAAGGTTTGGACTCCCTACTGCAGAGCCAGGAAAAGCTGGAGCAACAACTGGACTTCAATAGGGCATGCGCAGAGCAGGTAGTCACCCTGCAAAGCCACATAGATAGGGAGAAGGCAGAGAGCAACAAACTGGTTCTGAAAGACCTGGATACCCAGACCGAATTTGAGGAAGAGCGCCAGAAAGCTGGTGCCCTTCAAAGGCAGAGGGACGACCTGGCGGCACAGAGGCAGGCTCTTAGTCAGGAAAGGGACACCTTAGGCCAGGAAGTCTGCCACTTAAAAAGAAAAATGGAAGAAAATCACCTAGCCCAGGAACTGGGTGACCTCCAAAAAGAGCATCAAAACTTGTTAGAGCACACCCGGAGGGTGGAAGATGCTCTGGCAAGAAAGGAGCAGGCCAGTAGGGATGGGACTCAGGAGGTAACCCTCCTACAGCAAGGACTGGCCCAGTACTCCAAGACTAACCAGGAAGCACATAGAGAGAATGAGGCTCTCTGTTAGCACAATGATAGGCTCCAGCAACAGGTAGCCATGCAGGAGAGACTGATCGAGTCTAGAAGGCCTTGGTTGAGGAACTGAAAGCACAGGCTCTTGCATTGCAACAGGGAGCAGGGGCTGATCGAGATGAGGTTTGCTAGGAAAGGGAAACACCTGAGCATAACCTCAGGAGCCCTAGTACCAGAGGCCTTCACCCCTCCCAGTCCCTGGACTCTGCCACCCCCATGTCCCCTGGCGCACATGAGTACAGGGCCACAGGGATGGCAGATTAATATCCAGCCAAAAGTATGGGGCTCATAGGCCAGTACCACCCAGGAATGGATGGGCGGGCATCCGGGTATGGGCACCCAAGTACAGCGCAATTTAGTGGGGAACCCCGGGAGAGTAGGCCCTCTAAGGGCATTCTGAAAACCTCTGCCCAGTTAGGCCAGTGGGGGGGTACCCATCAAATCCGGGCAGCAAGGAGGAATCTGAAGACTCCTGCGTGCGTCCCAGGACACAAGAGACTAGGTCCCCACATTCTGCCGGCCATTCCCAGGCTTGCAGAATTCGGGAAAACCTGGAAGATCAGACGGGCACCTCTGGGAGCAGTGCTTCTGAGTCAGAGGATGAATGGACCAGGGTTACCCGAACCAAGAAGGCCAATAAGGCAAAAAAGGGACTTGCTTAAGGACCCCTTAAAACAAATTAAGGCAATAAGGAGTGTCATCACGTCTTATCACAAGAATGGCAAGTATTCTGTTTGGGAACACTTGGAGCTTTATGAGCAAATGATGGAGACTTTCCATTTGAAGGACAGCAGTAGCTGCATCCAGTATGTAAAATGGACATTCTCCCCAGAATACTCCAGTTTCTTTGCGGGGCTGGAGGACCAAAACCATTCAAGATGGTCCACATATGGGGCGGCCATCTTGAAACATTTTTCTGTTCACCAGAATCCCCAAGAGGCTCGCAAGGCAGCCTATAATTTGCAATGTGGGGAGGATCAGGCCCCACAAGAATTTGTGCAGGAATTGAAGTGTGCCTTTGCGCAGACTACCAGAAGGGTGCGCACGGACAGTAAAGAGTTTGTAAATACGTTTTTCCATGCCTTACTCAAATACATAATGACCCAGCTAGTGAGAGATTTTCACGAGAAAAGGTCACTAGACTGGGTCATTGAGCAGGCTACCTGGATCTATGAGGTGCAGAAGCCCATAGAAAATAAAAATAATGCCCTGAAAAGCCCCAAATCAACCAGCGCCCCTGCTGCTGCTAAGGTGGCAGAGGTAAAGGTTGCCCCCATTTTAGATTTGGAGATGGGGGGGCCTAAAAACTTGCCTGCGCAGAATAACTCTAAGCCCAGAAGGCCCTCGGGCCAGTCACAAACAGGGAGTCAAGGAGGTAGTCCCACAAATGGGATCCCTCATTCCCCTGATTATGTAAGTCCCCGTTACAAGGGAAACCGACCCATCCTGGGTTATGTGTGGACTCCTCCGGCCCAAGGGGGGGGATCCAGCCAAGCACCTAACCCAGGGAACTCCCCATCTAACTTCCCACAGGAGGGCAGAAAATGCCGAAATACTGGGCAGCACTTTTTTCCCAGGTATCCACCCAATTTCCAACCCCAAAATCATCCATCCTTCTTTCCCCAATTCCCTGAGCCCAGACCACTTAATCCTGGAGAAGGGAGACCAAGGGTAGAGGGGTACCCAAATCTTCCCAACCCGGGGTACTACCAGAGAAGGGATAGCTACCTTTCCCGGGATCGGCCCAGGGGAGAAAACAGAACCCCGTATCAGCCTGAGCGGGTTTCACAGTTAGAGCGCCAGGTCCAAAATATGGCACGGGATCTGGGTCACATGCTGAGGGCTCAACAGAACCCTCAGATGAGCATGCCGGCGCAAAATGCCCCAAACTCTGGGCCTGGTGCTCCAGAACAATGACGGGGGCAGCACCCCGATAACCCACCGGTTCCCAGGGAGGAGGCACAAGGGGAAGGGCGGTGTAAAGCCTTGGAGGAAGCTTCCTTCCCCACTTGTAAACAGCCCCTGGAAACCCAGGAACCGGAAACAAAATCTCCTACCCCTGAAAGTCTGCTACCCAAGGAGCAGAGATGAGGTAGGAGAAACAAAGGACCCAAACAGACCCATTTTGTGGAGGAGGTACAGATCTTCCAATTTGAGGGAGCGAGATCCTCAGAGGATCCTGGGAAAAGGATCTTCTCCTTCAGAGATGGGGGATCTCCTCCCAAAGAAAACTAGGTCCTAAGGGATCCAAATCCAAACTGGGTAGATGTGGGGACTGAGCTAGCGCCGCCAATCATCTCATCCCAGAACCAACAGCATCAAAATCCCCTGGTTCATTCTGGTGACTGCCTCCAAAAAGGGGGGGGCGGCCCAGAACCGGAACCAGGGGAACCAGCAACGGCTCTGATTTCCAGATGCCAAATATTTCTTGCAGATTCCCATGATTCTCCTCAGAATTCGGCCCAAATCTCTTCTCTCGCAATGTCTAAAACTAAAAAATTAGCCCACCAGTTGTCCAAAAATGTGCATTGTCTGTGCCCCCTTGAGGAGAATGAGGGAAGATACTACGCCCCGGTACAAGTACAGGGGCAGGGTACAATTTTGTCACTGGTGGACACTGGATCCCAAGCTACCCTTCTGTCCAAAAGAGCCTTTGACAAACTAAATGCAGAAGGGGGGAGAATTACCGTATTCCTCTCACCTCTCTTCCTGGACAACTTCAGAACTTTGACGGGAAGGAAATTCCCGTCGAAGGAACTGCGGATTTGGACATTAAAATTGGGTGACACAAGGTAAAACATCTGGTCATAGTAGTGACTCCAGAGGGCACCCCTTGTTTACTGGGGAATGACCTCCTGAGAAGGTTGTCACCCCTAATAGATTGCATAAACAAGGTCCTCTGGACCCAGACTAGCCGACCAATAAAATTAAAACAGAGTGTCAACCATGTTAGTTAAAACGGCACATGCCACATGGTTGAACAAAAATATGACCAAGTAGAATTTCACTTCCAGAACAGCCAAATTCCAGATGTGACAGTAATAGCAGTAGGACAACAGACTGGTGACCGGGGGTCCTCTTTATTTCTGAAAATCAACCTTCCTTCCAGTTTCAGGTGGTATCCCACACTGGAAGGAAACACTCTGAAATTCTTTACTAATCCACAATCAGACATTCCCACTCCAATAGTTCCAAAAGATGTGAAATCAGCTCAGAGCCTGGCTGATATTCAGCAAATTGGAGAGCAGTTGTTCATCCCTGCTCAGTAAAATGATGGGAAGGACTCTGTTCTCGCCCGAGTGTGTGTGAACAACGGTAAGAGCTTCATCAGCGAAGCCATGTTCCGCCAACTTCCAAAAGATCCAGCCATTCCCACATTTAAACTGATAGACAAATGGGAAATGGATCTGGAAACACCCAATTCCAAACATCTCCTGCCAAGCAGGTGTATGCTCAAAATCTCCATTGGCAACAAGAGCATAGTCCATAATTGTTGGGTCGTGCGAGACGTCACTGCCGCCTTTTACTTAGGCAGTGACACTCTCAATCACTTTGCCATTAGTTGGACCTAATAAAATTCAAAGCCTGGTCCCGATTAGCGGATAATCCCATGGGCTTTGATGATCCAGAAAAAGCATATAGGTCAGCTCAATTGCTACCTTATGCAGTTGAAATTCAGATTAAAGAGGAAGTCACCATCCGAGAAAGGACCCGACAATTCTCACTTGGACTGAAAGTTAAAAGAGGACAAACATTGAAAAACCCTGATGCTTATATTCATCTAAATGCTTCTCTCCAACAGCAAGGGTTGGGGGGTAAACCCAACACCATTAGTCAACATAGAACATGACACCATTCCAATAGAGGTGGATAACAGCGACTTAAAGAGTATTACTCTAGCCGCAGGCACCATTATTGGAATGGCGGTTGATGACCGACATTTTTCCATTGATTTAGGAAATGAACTGTTAGACCAATCCCCAAGAACTGTTTTGACAGTGACAGTGATGACAATACAACACCAGACAGGATCTTTACCGGCATGGGGGGGAACTTCCTGGTGTACACTTCCTGCCCTTATGGTAAGGAAGATGTGACTTGTGACTTCAGAAGGGATGAGGTGATTTTCCAGGTCCATGAGGGCTGCCACCTGAAGCCTCCAGTCCAAATCAGCACCCTGACCAGGGACTTCTCCACCCAGCTGGACGATGCCGCTGAGATAGCAAAACCAGAAATCTTTCCAGGCTTCAGGCAGATGGTGGAAGAGAGAGTCAACCTAGCTGATGCCTGTGTGACTCTGGAACAGAAGCAAAAGTTGAAACAAGTTTTCTTGGATTTCCAAGATCTCTTTGAGGTAGACTCATATGACTGTGGTCGCACCGACATCCACACAACAACAATTACCACAGACCCTGGCATGACTCCAGTGTTTGTGAAGCAATATCGCTTGCCTCTCGCATCGATGGAGTCCCTTACTGAAATAATTAAGAACCTTGAGTCCCGGGGAATAATCCGTCCAGTACACAGCACCTTCAATAATCCGGTGCTGGGATATTGAAGCCAAACGGCCAGTGGAGACTCTGCGCCGACCTTAGAGAGCTCAACAAACGGGTCCATACTTCCCAATGGCCTCTTCCCTACATTGACCAAGGTCTGGCCCAGATCCAGGGGTCACAGGTATTCACTGCAATAGACCTGACCAATGGATACTGGACCGTGCCTGTCAGTAGGGAGGACCAATAAAAACGGTATTTTACCTTTGGGGGCCAGCATTACACCTGGACCCGGACTCCCTTCGGATATCTCTACTCCGGCAATGAATTCAAAATTTTCCTACACAAGGCCATGCCCGACCTGGGTGCGAGGGATAACCTGGCTTATGTATATGATGTCCTCATCAAAGTTCATCTGTGGAGGAACATATAGCGGAGATCTGTTATGTTCTGACACAGTTGAGGGCCGCCGGAGCAACACTTTCCTTTCAGAAAGCACAGTGGTATAGCACCCGTGTTAATTTCTTAGGGCATGAGATTACTCCTCAGGGTCTGTGTCCCAGGAAAGGAAAGTGGAAGCACTTCAGAAACTGAAAGACCCCACAACTCTGCTGGAACTAAGGAGCCTCCTTGGACTGACTAATTACAGCAGAAAGTTCATTGAGGGCTACGCAGAGATCACCAGACCCCTGATTCCTCTCTTGAAGGGGGGGGGCAAGTGGGAATGGGGTCCAGAACAATCCGAGGCAGTTAGACAGCTCAAAAGAAGCCTCTCACAAGCGCCTTGCCTAGCTTACCCTGTCAGAAACAAGGAGTTTTTCTTTGAGACAGGGTTCTCTAATACATGCTTGACTGCAGTATTATATAAAAAGCATGACAAGGTCTATATAGTAATCTCCTATGCGAGCAAAAATGTATCCTCTGTGGAGGAAAAATTCAACAATTGTGAGAAGGCACTCCTGGTAACGGTGTGGGCATTGAAGAATTACCGCCTGTTCATCCAGGGGGAACACATCATAGTGCAGACTCCACACCAGCCTCTGCAATATCTCCAAAGTGACAGAATACGGGCCAGAAATGTGAGTAATTCCTGAATTACTTCCTGGATTCTGACAATGCAAGGCTTTCCTGTAGGGTCAGATATGGCCAAAACAAGAAGAGTCCCCTCGCGCAAGGTCTGGCTGACTTGCATGATTGTGCCAGAGAAAACTGTCTCGAGGACGAAAGTCTAAAAATCAAGGACAACATGGAGGCATACCTTAATTCCCCACACAAAGTCTTTGAAGAAGACAAGTGTGAGGGAATGCCCACCGTCTATGTGGACGGATGTTCTTACCATGTTGACAACAACGGGGAGAAAGAACTGGTGGCCGGCGTAGGGAATGCATGGGTGAATGAGTCCCCAGAACCCTCTGCTGGATACAAGATTGGTCCCCAAAGTAGTCAGGTGGCAGAGTTGATGGCTGTGCATCAAGCCATCCTCACTGCTGTCCAACATCAACTCCACAAACTGGTCATAATCACAGATACGGATTATGTACGGAACGGGTTCGTGGAGCACCTGGTTAGTTGGAAAACCAGAGGCATGTTATGTGCTAATAACAAACCCTTGAAACATGGGAAGTTAATCCAAAATATTGATGATCTGGTCACCTCGAATGGGATGACCGTCTACTGGAAAACGATCAAGAGTCATTCCAAAGTAGAGGGACCAGACAAAACTGGAAATGACTTAGCTGATAAGCTGGCCAAAACCGGGGCCATCCAAGGGAATCTAATAGAGATTGAGTCCCTGTTGGGGGAAATCCAGGTCACAGCTATCACTAGGTCCCAGACAAATGCTCACAATGATCTTTCAACTGCACAATGGAGTAAGGAGACCCCAGATGCTGATTTGATTACGGCTCAGAAGGGGGATCCAATAATTTGTAAGTTTTACCAACACATTGAGGACCCTGAGAACTTTCCCCTGACGGATACCGATTACATTGGGAAAGAGGACCTTAGAGTGTTGATGAAATGTCCAAAAATGTTCCGAATCCAAGACGGTTTGTTGGTAAGGAATCCCAAGCTGGCCATGATCAGTTGATGGTTCCTACCTCATTCCGAAGCCTGATGTTAAGTCACGCCCATGATGCGGCCACAGTCAGTCATAGGAGGTTTCATACAACACTTGAAATCTTAAGAGAGGTTGCATACTGGCCACACATGGGGCAGGACCTCGACCAATACTTGAAGGGGTGCCTTGTGTGTGCACAATTTCAGCCAACATCCCTCTCACACCGTGCGCCTCTCCAAAAGAGGGTGATGACAATGCCATGGTCAGATTTGCAAGTCGACTACATAGGGCCAGTGATTCGCTCCTCTAGGGGGAATAAGTACATGTTGACGGTGACATGCTTATTTACTAAATGGGTGGAATGTCTCCCAGCCCCAAACTGCAAGGCAGAAACAGCAGTTGCCCTGATGATCAACCACATCTTTTCGCGTTTTGGTCTACCCCAAAGGATTGAGTCAGACAGAGGTAGCCATTTTACCATCGAAGTAATGACTAAGATGTGGGAGATACTGGGGGTTAAAAGGAAGCTACATATTGCTTACCAGTCAGCCTTTTCTGGTGCAGTAGAACGTTACAACAAAACCATTGTGAGCATCTTAAAAAAGTTTGTGGCAGATTCTGGGCCAAGTTGGGATATCTGATTACCTCTGGTCCTAATGGCCATCAGATCTACTTCTTCATCTGCAACTAAAATGTCACCATTTGAGCTGATGACTGGACACAGGATGGTGCTTTCTCAGCATTTGCTTTACAGGACCCAAGAGCAGACGTTGATAAATGCCTCCACAATTCACGAGTATGTTGAAAATTTAAGGAAACATCTTCAACGTGCTTTTGCCTATGCTCAGCGAAAACTAAGAAAGATCAGCCGATAGCATGAAGACTCATTATGATTTGAAGACTACTAGGAAAGAATACAATGTGGGAGACTGGGCCTATCTATACAATTTCCAAAGGAACCAGGCCAAACAGCAGAAATTTCTGCCTACATGGAAGGGACCTTTTGAAATTGTAGACAAGATCTCCTCAGTTGCCTACAAGATATGCATCCTCAAGGGTAGTTTGGCAGTAAGGGAAGACAAGTGGGTCCATATAAATCAGCTAAAGTGTTGCCATCCCATGCACACTCTGCAGCAACTGGAGGAGTCCTCTGCAATCCCAGAGGGGACCGCTCCAGATTAATACAAGTCCAACCCTAAAATATTCCAAATATAGCCTATAAAATTCTATGATTCTATGATTCAGCAGTTTAAGTAAAATGGGATTTAAAGCCACTAAAATTGTAATGTTTAAAATAAACGAGTGATCTACTTTTGAGTGTCACATAGGTCGCAACTGTTTAAATGTCATAGTTTTGAACTTAGAATCAGCGTTCTAGCTGCATGTGTCAAAATTGGCCATGCTTCTCATGATAGTGGGTATTGCTTAAACTGGGCCAACAGTGCCCCATCCTTCTGTTTTATGCAGACTGCCCAAGCGCCTTTCAAGAAACCTACATCATGGGGCCCACAGGTCTATAGTACCTCTGGTACATTTTTCAATCATCCTTTTCTTCATCTGTCAAGTCTGTTAGCCCTAATGTATGCATCAGACCACATGTCATTATCTATCCTTGTCATTTGTCCCATACAATATTACCATGTCCTTCTTTGTCAGTGCTGCGTCTAAGTGTATTGTGAGTGTTGTTCCAGGTTTCATTTAGTTGTGTTCTGCTGGTCTGAACAAAAACTCTGTGGCTAATCGAAATTCCTTGTCTTTCATTCTGGGTGCCCATCCTAAATGTACTTGTGCCCCACAAAGGAATAGCTCAGGGTAGCACAATTAACCTTGCAGGGTGCTGTGTGCACAAAATGCTTGTATAAACGCTGCAACCTGCTCATTCAAAATGCTGGGTGTAGAGCATACAATGCCCTTCTCCGAGAATGAAACTGTCATGTCATGCCATTATATCTCTGCCTAATATGTTGATGTGGGGGTGCTTTGAATACAATAGGGACACTTGTATTTGCTGTGTACCAAGGAAGAGTGTCAAGTGTTCTGTAATAGGAACCATTGCAACATCCCCAGAAAATCCCTTTGTGCCCATTACTTTGTCAGACAAGTGAAAGACACCCTCTACCAGGGATCATCTGTTGATTATTCCCAGTCAGACCAAGATCTTGAGGTTGTTGAGGGGAAGAAAAACATGAAAATCGGATGGACTTTAGGAGGCGTGAGGATTGAATGTGTGAGTAGTGTTGTGTATATGGGCATTTATGTAAATGCTCAGCCTGCAAAAGTTAAATGTAGCACATAATTAATCCGAAAGGCTAAATGTTTGCTGAAACAATGTGTGAGGTTTAACAGAAAGTTTGGTACATTTTCAGTTAGGCCATCAATCTCATTGTTTGAAGGAAAAATTGTACCTAAGTTGATTTACGGCTTTGAATTATGGAATGATGGTATGTATCAAAATTTGGATCTTGTGGAAGCTAATATTTGGTGCTGAGTTTTAGCGCTTCTTGCGTTGGCCCCACTCCCTGCTATCAAGTACGAGTATATGAGTTATCGGGAGAATGGTGAAAACATATATATTAGCCTGTGAGGATACAATGTAGTTTTGGAGGAGGATTTATCCCGGGAACTTTATGGTTTCTTCAGACGGAATCAATCTTTTTTGAAACATAGCTATCTGCCCTGATTTGAAAAAGACACTGGTGTGCCAAAACACGTGTCATTTTGAAAGGGCATCGTTTGTCAATTTATTTTAGTGACTCAGGCCCTCATTACGACCCTGGCGGAGTGGGTTTACGCCAGCGTTAATCGCGGCGGACCCGTCCGCCCTACTACGAGTTCCCGTAGCGCCATGGAACGTTTTCCGCCTGGTTTTTCCGGGCGGAGAAATCCATGGCGCTACGGGACCTTGATGTTAATTACGCCACCGTATTTTGCGGTGGCGCAATTAACGCCTTCCCCACTCCCATTATACCCTATGGGGCAAAAATGGGAATGGGGAAGGGTAAAATGGGGAATGGGGATTTACCGCCCCGCCAAGGTCGGCATGGGGCGGAAAATCCGCCTACCTCCATGGCGCTATCGGCAGCTTTCCGCCGTGCTCCGCGGTGCTTTTAGCACCGCGATTTCCGCCAGGGTCGTAATGAGGGCCTCAGACTACATAATTACAACAATCAGTTACCTAATACAAGTATGGCGCATTTTTTCAAGTGTGTGGTGAATATATTTTTTCCACTGTTTTACCAAGGGGTTGGGGTCTTGCCCCTTTATGCCCCACACAATGCGACACACTTTCTTGAATTACCAACAGCTACTTGGCGCATGGGTATAAGTTAAGTTGGCACCACAAAACCTCAAAAACCAAGCCCGTTATCGGGAGAATGTTATCTCTGTTTAGGAGCATAATGGGTTCTCAGGTAAACACATTGTATTGTGTAATGAAAAACTGTATAGAGCTAGAGCTGGGTGTATGCTCTGGAGGGAATTGTGGGTATTTAACACAATTGAGAAACTGTTGTGAAAATACATTGATTGAACTGAATTTGGAGTTGGATGATTTGCTCCTAACCCATGACCGGATAAAGTTGGATGATTTGCTCCTAACCCATGACCGGATAAAGAAAGCTTTGCTTGATTATGACTGCAAAGGTACAATTGATGCACTTTCTGCTTATCCCCCTACGGCATACCTGAGAGAAGAACACAAGAAATGAGGGAGTCTCCACACTATTGAATCTGTTCCCAAATCGTTACCTTAGGACCATTATGATACAATTTAGGTTTGATTTTCCACCTATTAAAGAGACTCTCCTAAGGAGAGGGAACATCTCACAAGTGGATGAATTTGTTAGATTGTGTAAAACAGAGCAGGAGACTATGAAACATCTGATACTGTATTCCACTGCCTTAGCCACTCAGAGAATGGTGTTTCTCAGTAAGATATTTACTAAAATGGATTACTTAAATGATGAAGAGCTTTGGAAATGCTTTATAAGTTCTGTGACTCGAGCTGATGGGTTGTCCATGGTAGGGTTTTAAAAATGTTTGAATTTGACCTTAGTATGATTAATTGTGATGTCTGAATAGGTTTTAAATCATTGATTTTAATATTTGTATTGTGTAAAGAAATGTGATGTATTTATGCTTGTGATTATTGAAATTTAATGAAATTTGATGTATTTATATTTTGCTATATATAAGCAGATTGTAACTTTTTTTAACCATGAAAAAAAAACATGTCCATCATCTGCAGTAATGAACATTAATCAGGCACACGTTTAAGTATCTCATTCCCATTCTACCTCACACTCTTGGTTTGTTTTATGGCCTGTGTATTCACTCGTGGTGCTGACGGTGATGGCTAAAGGACGGTTTTGAGGGTAGCAACATCATTGTGATTGGCCTGCTCTCATTTCCATAATACTCAGCTAGCATTGGGCTTAGGCCAGCAAGTCACACTGACAGGCAGCAGGATCAGGCAGAGCTGACTCTGCATTTCCCAGTACACCTTTGTTTCTAATTATACGGAGCCAGTAAAGCAGCTCAGAGACAAAGGTGTTTGCATTGGAAAATAGACAATGCAGAGCAACAGAGGCTCAAATCCCGGTCCAGTGTTTAGAGATTGGTCTCTGGTAATAAGCGTGTTACAAAAGCTGAGTTATTTATTTTTTATTTAATACTGTTTCTTCCCCCACCAAGTACCCATTGTCATACCCTAATCTTATTTTCTGTGCCTTCTTTTGTTCACCCCTCCATGGTCAAGGGATCCTGACTGAAGAGCAAAAGCATAGATGCGTGTGTGTGCATGCATGATATGAATGAAATGTGCGGGCTAAAGTTTAAATTACCATGTGCATGTGTGTCTGTGTGATTGAATGTGAGAAGTGTTTGTGCATTGTTTAAAATGAAATGTGGGTCTGCGTGTACGTTTGAATGATTTTGCATGCATGTGTAAATCTGTGAATGAAGTGTGCATTTTGTGGATGAAGTGTGTGCGTGCACAAGAATGCAAGTATGCATGTGTGAGAGATAGAGAGAGTTTAGAACACAACATGTGTTTGGAAGGGTAAAGAGCACTATGAATGTATTTTACTAAGGCATAGAGGCATATATTTTGTGTGTCATTAGAAAACATGTTTGTGCTGGCAATACTGCCATACATTTGCACACACACTATGAATAAGTGCTCTATATGGACAATCGAAGTCCTCATAAACCTGCGATTTAAAGTGGTCCTGCTGGCATATACTGTGTCAGCGCCATCATAAAAATGTTTACATATATATTGCCGGTATGGATATATGTGCACAGGCAGCATGAACACGTTTTTACTGGACAGTTTTGGCATATTTTGTGGATCAAGGTATCTTGAAAAAATGTCTGCATATATTCTGAGCACCATCATTAAATTGTTTTACAGTGGTTGTGGTGGCTTTCCTAACCCCTGCTATAACATTCCTAACCCTGGCTGTCATTCCTCCATGGCAGTATCATCCCTCTCCTTCTGTGCTGCCATTCCTCCCCCTGAACTGCCAATCATGCGACACCCGGATTTACTTCTTATGGGACAGTTCTTGCACTTCCTGCTCATCAAAATATTAGATTTGCAATACTCTGTGCCCCAAATAACAAATATGCAGATGTTCAACTTTGCTGGTTCAAAACACAGGAGTAATGTGATGCACATTACATAATGTAACTGTGTGTTCCATAGTATGGCCTATACCATCATGGAGGATTTTTGCCACTAGAGAAGCGGTGAGTCAGTGGGACCAAAGGGAAAATGCATGATGGGAAAAACTGAAATGCTGATGGTTGCAGATCGGTAGTGTTTGCTATCAGTGTTCTAATGATGTCATATGGTGACTTAGGCACTGCTTAATTTGCACAAAAAAAGGACCCTTCTATTATTTCAGGCTGATCTTTCAATGTCATTTACTGTTCCAAAGTTGAGAGGCACAGTAGTTGATTAGGGATTTTTTTGGCTCGGAATCTTGCTGCTATTTCACAACATGTTAAACATGTATATATGTTAAAAAAACGTGAAAATCTGAAACATAGCATTCAAAAGTATTATTGGTCCTGTGAATTCAACAAAATGAAATGCTGAGGTCTAGGAACATTTCATTGGCCGATTCCTGGAATATTATGTGTGCCTGCTCCTACGGGAAAAACATCAGTGCATCTGACAAAATGCACTCTAGTTGTTTTCTTCATTGTTGATCTATAGGATGAGGGTGGGCACACATTGTTGAATATCCGTGCAACTAGGTGATGAGGAAACAAAAGCTTCCAGAAATGTGAGGACTTGTGAGAAATACTCTTTTTAAATCAACCTTGCTGCCTATATTTGTTAAATAGCTATTGATTCGATCCAACAACGAATGCGAGCATGTCCAAAAAACCATCACTTTGAAATGTGGGCCAGAAGGTTGAGACACTTTTATTATACATGCATTATTCTCTGATTAGATGCCACATGACATTGATTGCAATCAGATCTCATTTACTAGGTGAAATGAAATCACTCATGCACCTGGTGACTTCAGAAATAATTGCACAAGGGAATATGCCCATCAGAACTTGTGTGCCAGAAAAAAAATATTTTCATCAGAATTATTGAGCTAAACAATATGGCAACCAATGTGCAAGTTACTAATTCCAGAGAACAGCTTCGTGACAACATTGGCTGATAACATCACTAGTTAATAGTGTTTGACTAAATAACCATTAACATTACTACATGACATCAGACATTTTCATAAGTTCATGTGCAGAGAATATATGTGTATCATCTCTTGTGTTGTATGAGGCCTAGAGAAAATGACTGTCCCACAGATAGCATGCTTTTCTGTTAATATGCACAGAAAAATTGGCAATAGGTTATTGTACCCACTATTTACACTGCTACGGTGTGAACATACTATAGACCATACGTAAGAGCCTATTGGTTCTTTCTGCAGAATGCATCTCCATGTTTCCTTCTTTATTTCCCGTTCTTGCGTTTGGCCCCCTCCTGACATCTCTCCTTTTCTGCTCCTCTTCTCTTTCTTGCTAGCCACTATACCGTGCCTGCCTTTGTTGTCTCTCTCCTTTACAGTATCTTACCATGCCATTCCTCCCTCTCCCAGCCCATGTCCCCATCCATGTTTATGTTCATGTACCTCTCGGAATTCCACTCTTCATCTCCCTCCATCTTGCAGGTCCTCTTCCTCTTTTTGTGCACATATCCCTTTACTATGCCAAATCGCTGTGTTGGATTCTTCTACTTCTGTTTCCATATGTGTATTCCACACCTCTCTTTGTAGTGTACATCTTTCTCTCCTCGGATAGCTTTCATAAGGGATAAGCGGTGGATGATGATGCCATCGTATGCAGTGATGTAACTGCTCCCTTGATATAGCTTTACCTCCACATGTTTTGCTGTTCTTTGAACAATTGTTTCCCCTTGATCATGTGTACATAAGTCGTGAGCGCATAACCATCACAAATAAGGGAGACGGTTCTCAAAGGTTTTTGTACACATTTTGAACCAACGTAATTTGTTCGATTGAAATGGGGGACCTGAATGTGTGAAATGTCCTTTCCAATGCCTTTGCACATTTTCACAGAAAAGGGGGCATGTCTGCGCATTTTAATGCACATCAATCTGTAATTCAGAAATGGAATTTGCTTTCAAATGAGAAGAGGCAGTGGACTAATCCACTGGTCGATGAGCGCAGTGGACTAATCCACTGGTCGATGAGTCCAATATTAAGCAATTAATCACAATCTTCAATTTGGATTCTTTGTTTTTTTATTTATTTTGCATGGTTTTTTAAATGTGAATTCTCTTTTAACACAATATTTTTTCAGCTGCATTTTACACCATGTCAACATGGTGACATTATTTGGAACATCCACAACATGTACATGTTTCAATCAAACTTGATCATCGTCAGGTGGTTAAAATATATATTTTTTAAAAACAATGTCTCAGTAAGTTATCACAGTTGTAGCAAAACACTGAGAGCAAGCCATGTATATAGATACTGTGACAATTTTCTCACAGTCCCAATTAAACATCAGTGTAAGGCCTACAATGCCTATATATGCCCAAGTGAGATTGCAAACAAATGGTGGAGTCATACAGTAGGGTAAGAATGTTTTGTGGTAGCATGCAATTCCAAAAAGGTCGACCATAGTTCTGGAATGCTAATTTTGGGATGCCAAAAGATGCTTAGTCTAGGGGGACGTGACTAGGAGCCTGCTTTAATTCAAATTAACCAGCTTATGTTGAACAACTCATGCAGAGTGGATTGCTCCTACTGTTTTTTGATGGACGGTGGTGATGGTGGAGTATGCAAATTCTGCTCCGAAGTTGAACCCGTGTCCAACACCACAGTGAGATGACAATCCCACATAATTCATGAGGTAAAGGATGTCTGTTCGCAATTATAAGATATTGGATTCAGTCCTTCAGCACCTCATGTAACAACTGAGACTGGTGCTTTTCAGAAAAGTGGGATTCGCTTCCTCCTTACCCTCCAGCGCAGGCCTAAAAAATCACATGCCCAACTCCTGAGGTAAAGTGACGCACACAGCTCAACATTCTTTGCAGAGGCCTGACTCTTCCCTTTGGCCTGCTCATTGACGACACCTAATGTTCACAATAAACATTTCTCTATGCAGCTCTTCCATCTAAAGTGTCATTCTCTTATTACATAAGGCACAAGCTCATATTTAAGCATCTTGACTTGTTGTCATTTTGGCTGACACTAAAATTGAAGCAGGAAACATAGCTATATTTGAACTCACTTCCTTATGTTTGGGTATGGATACAATTCTGAAAATAAATGTCTAATATTCACCCATCCACCTCAAAGTTCGACACTCACTTGTCATCTATACAAGATTTCTGTGTCTTTAAAAATGAAATATGTTCTCAAAAAAATCCCACAAAAACGGCTTCCACCCTTTAAGCCAGAAGGATGTGCCTCATTCACCTGACACCTATCCACACTTTTTCTATTCAACAATTTAAAAATGAAATGTAATAATTCTCAGGAAGACTTATGGGGTAATTCATAGAATTCAGCGCACAAGTGGCGCACGCGGCTGGCGCACAGTGTGCGCGTGCAAATCCCTGCGCCAGCCGCGTGCGCTAAAATCCATTTCCGCGCACAGCATATTCATGGATTCCAGCCACCAAAACCAGCCGTGGCGCACAGTGGCGCAGCGAGCCTGCAGCAGCGCCAGTTACGCCCCCAAGAATGCCTCTCGCGCAGGGAAAAGCCATCAATATACCCAATCCAGCGCAAAGGGCTGAGCTAACCCTGTACCAACACGGCAAGCGGGCTACGTGTATCACTGGGGTGCGCGGGAAGTACCTCACGCGATTGGCCCCGTGCGAGCAGGGTACGCGTATTTCAGGGGTGCGCGGGAAGTTCCACACGCGATTTCCGCAGGGTACGTGTATTTCAGGGGTGCGCGTGAAGTTCCACACGCGATTTCAGCAGGGTACGTGTTTTTCAGGGTGCGGGGGAAGTTTCACACGCGATTACAGCAGGGTACGTGTATTTTAGGGGTGCGCGGGTAGTTCCACACGCGATTGGGCCCATGCGAGCAGGGTACGCGTATCTCAGGGGTGCGCGTGAAGTGCCACACGCGATTTCGGCAGGGGACGTGTATTTCTAGGTGCGGGGAAAGTTTCACACGCGACATCAGCAGGGTACGTGTATTTCAGGGGTGCGCGGGAAGTTCCACATGCAATTTCATCAGGGTACGTGTATTTCAGGGGGCGGGGGAAGTTTCACACGCGACATCAGCAGGGTACGTGTATTTCAGGGTTGCGCGGGAAGTTCCACACGCGATTTCATCAGGGTACGTGTATTTCAGGGTGCGGGGGAAGTTTCACACGCGATTGGCCCCGTGCGAGCAGGGTACGCGTATTTCAGGGGTGCGCGGGAAGTTCCACACGCAATTCCATCAGGGTACGTGTATTACAGGGGTGTGCGGGGAGCACCACACGTGAATTGCACGTGTGGGTCCTCCCAGGTGTTCCCTCTACACCCTCCATGGCCCCTGCAGGTGGCTCACACCACAGGGGTCTACCCTGCACATGTCCTGCAGGCACCCCATCCACCATGGCCATGCCCCCAGCCAACCCACATGTCAACTTGCACAACTGCCCACCAACGCATGTCCCCCTGCACCCCCAGCCACCACGGGCACCCTCCACCAGGCTCCCACCCATGTCTCCCACCACCCCCACCCCCCAGCATTGCGGGACCAGCCTCCACCAGGCCCCCACCCATGTCTCCCCCACCCCACCCCCCAGCACTGTGGGGCACCTGCCAGCAGGCCCCCACCCATGTCTCCCACCACCCCCACCCCCCAGCAGTGCAGGGTCACCCTCCATCAGGCCCCCACCCATGTCTCCCACCACCCCCACCCCCCAACAGTGCAAGGGCAGCCTCCACCAGGCCCCCACTCATGTCTCCCACCACCCCCACCCCACAGCAGTGCAGGGGCAGCCTCCACCAGGCCCCCACCCATGTCTCCCACCACCCCCACCCCCCAGAAGTGCAGGGGCACCCTCCACCAGGCCCCCACCCATGTCCAAACTCATGTCTCCCACCCCCCCATCCCCCAGCACTGTGGGGCACCCTCCACCAGGCCCCCACCCATGACTCCCACCACCCCCACCCGCCAGCACTGTGGGGCACCTGCCAACAGGCCCCCACCCATGTCCAACTCATGTCTCCCACCACCCCCACCCCCCAGCACTGTGGGGCACCCTCCACCAGGCCCCCACCCATGTCTCCCACCACCCCCACCCCCCAGCAGTGCAGGGTCACCCTCCACCAGGCCCCCACCCATGTCTCCAACCACCCCCACCCCCCAGCAGTGCAGGGGCACCCTCCACCAGGCCCCCACCCATGTCTCCCACCACCCCACCCCCCAGCAGTGCAGGGTCACCCTCCACCAGGCCCCCACCCATGTCTCCCACCACCCCCACCCCCCAGCACTGTGGGGCACCTGCCAGCAGGCCCCCACCCATGTCCAACTCATGTTCCCCACCCCCCCACCCCCCAGCACTGTGGGGCACCTGCCAGCAGGCCCCCACCCATGTCCAACTCATGTTCCCCACCCCCCCCTACCCCCCAGCACTGTGGGGCACCTGCCAGCAGGCCCCCACCCATGTCCAACTCATGTTCCCCACCACCCCCACCCCCAGCACTGTGGGGCACCTGCCAGCAGGCCCCCACCCATGTCCAACTCATGTCTCCCACCACCCCCACCCCCCAGCACTGTGGGGCACCCTCCACCAGGCCCCCACCCATGTCTCCCACCACCCCCACCCCCAGCAGTGCAGGGTCACCCTCCACCAGGCCCCCATCCATGTCTCCAACCACCCCCACCCCCCAGCAGTGCAGGGGCACCCTCCACCACGCCCCCACCCATGTCTCCCACCACCCCCACCCCCCAGCAGTGCAGGGTCACCCTCCACCAGGCCCCCACCCATGTCTCCCACCACCCCCACCCCCCAGCACTGTGGGGCACCTGCCAGCAGGCCCCCACCCATGTCCAACTCATGTTCAAAAACCAACCCCCCACCCCCCAGCACTGTGGGGCACCTGCCAGCAGGCCCCCACCCATGTCCAACTCATGTTCCCCACCCCCCCACCCCCCAGCACTGTGGGGCACCTGCCAGCAGACCCCCACCCATGTCCAACTCATGTTCCCCACCCCCCACCCCCCAGCAGTGTGGGGCACCTGCCAGCAGGCCCCCACCCATGTCCAACTCATGTTCCCCACCCCCCCCACCCCCCAGCACTGTGGGGCACCTGCCAGCAGGACCCCACCCATGTCCAACTCATGTCTCCCACCACCCCCACCCCCCAGCACTGTGGGGCACCCTCCACCAGGCCCCCACCCATGTCCAACTCATGTCTCCCACCACCCCCACCGCCCAGCACTGTGGGGCACCCTCCACCAGGCCCCCACCCATGTCTCCCACCCCCCCCACCCCCCGGCAGTGCAGGGTCACCCTCCACCAGGCCCCCACCCATGTCTCCCACCACCCCACCCCCCAGCAGTGCAGGGGCACCCTCCACCAGGCCCCCACCCACGTCTCCCACCACCCCCACCCCCCAGCAGTGCAGGGTCACTCTCCACCAGGCCCCCACCCATGTCTCCCACCACCCCCACCCCCCAGCACTGTGGGGCAACTGCCAACAGGCCCCCTCCCATGTCCAACTCATGTTCCCCACCACCCCCACCCCCCAGCACTGTGGGGCACCTGCCAGCAGGCCCCCACCCATGTCCAACTCATGTTCCCCACCCCCCCACCCCCCAGCACTGTGGGGCACCTGCCAGCAGGCCCCCACCCATGTCCAACTCATGTTCCCCACCACCCCCACCCCCCAGCACTGTGGGGCACCTGCCAGCAGGCCCCCACCCATGTCCAACTCATGTTCCCCACCACACCCACCCCCCAGCACTGTGGGGCACCTGCCAGCAGGCCACCACCCATGTCCAACTCATGTCTCCCACCACCCCCACCCCCCAGCACTGTGGGGCACCTGCCAGCAGGCCCCCACCAATGTCCAACTCATGTTCCCCACTCCCCCACCCCCCAGCACTGTGGGGCACCTGCCAGCAGGCCCCCACCCATGTCCAACTCATGTTCCCCACCACCCCCACCCCCCAGCACTGTGGGGCACCTGCCAGCAGGCCCCCACCCATGTCCAACTCATGTCTCCCACCACCCCCACCCCCCAGCAGTGCGGGTCACCCTCCACCAGGCCCCCACCCATGTCTCCCACCACCCCCACCCCCCAGCAGTGCAGGGTCACCCTCCACCAGGCCCCCACCCATGTCTCCCACCACCCCCACCCCTCAGCAGTGCAGGGTCACCCTCCACCAGGCCCCCACCCATGTCTCCCACCACCCCCACCCCCCAGCAGTGCAGGGTCACCCTCCACCAGGCCCCCACCCATGTCTCCCACCACCCCCACCCCCCAGCAGTGCAGGGGCACCCTCCACCAGGCCCCCACCCATGTCCAACTCATGTTCCCCAGCCAACATGTCATCACAATCTAGATCCCTGGTCCCTATGGTCAGCCTCCAAATGCAAAACACCCACCCGAGTATTGCATCCACCCACTCATAATTGGCAATTACATGACAGAACACCAATTGCAAGTTCCGAAACAAACACATTTCCCTCACATACACCCAATGGGTGTCAGTAAATCTCAAAACCCATAACATGATATGCATGAAACCAATGAGATGATACTACACATTGAAGTATGATAAAAAAAATATGTATTAAAGCAAACATAAATAGAATCAAAAATAAAGAAACATAAATGTGAATGTACAAAAATGAAAAGAAGCATGTCAGTGAAAAAAAGCAAAACCAAAAATCAAATTCCAAAGTAATGGTGTCCAAAGACACTGTCCACAAAACAAAATCCAATGGGAAATAAAAAAGAAAGCCATTGCTCCATAGTTAAAATGTGAAAGAAAAATACAATCCAACAGTGAACTATGTACATGGGAACAAGCCAGGGTCCATTATCCCAACAAACTACACTAAATAATAAAATAAACTATATACAAAAATGTGGCCAATGTCCGAAAGGTCCAAAATAAATCCCAAAAAAATGAAACCTAACACTACCTACATAACTATGTACAAGGGCAGCGGGCTAGTTTGACGGCTCACTTGTGGATGTCCCGGGCCAGGGCATCATGGAACTCCTGCTCAATGTCCCGGAGGCGGTCCTCCTCCATGGCCCCGAGGGTCCGCAGGGCCGTCGACATGTCCACCTCCAAACCCCTGCGGATTGCCTCGAGGCACTCGGCCCGCCTCAGGGCCCTCCGCATGGAGTTCTCCGCCCTGACCATTGTGAGCCGTACCTCTTCCGCCCGCTGCCGCTCCGCATCTATGGCGTGGCCCAACCGCTGCCATACGGAAGACACTCTCTGTCCTGGGTCCTCCTGCCTTCCGGCCGATGCCTGCCCCTCCGATGTTGAAGGCCCCGAGCCTTCATGGCTCCCACCACGTTGCTGCTGCTGCTGTGCCTCTGCCCGTGCACTGCCTCCTGCTGCCTGCACATCCTCCGCCGGCTGGGGTGCAGTCGTTGATGTGGCCACCCCTGCTGGACGTCCGACTCCCGACTGTGGCAGGGATGCCTCCTCCACCAGCCTGGCCGCACCGTCAGAGGCAGCTCCACAGGGCACCCAGGTGACTGATGGGTGGGAAGATGGCACGGAGGACGACTGGCGCGTAGGGGGTTCAGTTGAGGAGGGGGTCGTAGCAAGCCCCATCATATGGAGGAATCCGGCCTGGGTGACCTGTCCCAGCAGGCTGACGTGGTCAACGAGCCATTCGAGATGACGTGCAGTCTCCTCATGAAAAGACTGCAGGTCACCTCGCATGGCCCGTTGAGGCAACGCCACACCACTGAGAACAGGCTCAACCCGGACCCGGATAGCCACGTCCGCAGGCATAGGAAGGCCAGTTGACGTGCGCTGATCCCCTGCCTGAAAACGGGTCTGGACGTAGGCATCCCTGCTGGTGCAAGATGATGCAGGGACAGGATCAGGGACAGGATTGCACACAGGCACTTCCGCTGCGGCCTGTGTTGCCTCCTGTCCCTGGTCCTGCACTGCACCACTAGCACCAGTGGGATCCCCACGTCCAGACCCCGTCTCTCTTGCTTGCACGGCCTCCTCCTACACCAAACCCCCCACCAACCTGGATGACTCCGTGCCATCTTCCCCTGTTGGGCCCTGTGGGGTCCCAGCTGCCCCTTCTGCTGCCGAGGAGTCCAACTCCAACCTCCGCCTCTTGGACCTCCCCCCGCAGCTGCGGCCTGGGACGCGGCACCGGACTCCTCACTCCCCGACGAGATGACAACATGGGAGGGGAGCCGGGCCTTGCGTCTCCGGCTGGCGGTGGGATCCCCGCCGCTGTGCTCCACAGCACCTTCTCCGCCCTCTTCATCAGTTGACGCTGCAGACAGGGAGAAATAAAACACAGGCATCAGGGCACTGTACAATGGACACATACACACATGACAGTTGTACATGAGTGGCATTGGCAAACCTCAGACATATCATCACAATCCCCAACACACATGTCATTTCAACTCGCACACATGAGCCATACCACAGCCATATCGCAACTGCCAGAACCATCCATACACATACAACAGCATTAGCAGGCAAAGGTGAGCCAGACATCACATGCAACACAGGAAGTGCACCACACATGTACACACACCACCACACTTGCATGCATGTGTACACCTCTGCCAAGTGTCGCAGTGTTCAGATGGGCATCCATGTCACATCTGCCGATCAGGCTTCCACATACAGCTGTCACATGCATCCATGTTGCATCACTGTTGCACCCTTGTCAAATACATGCACATGTACACAGTGCTGATACTCGCAGCTGAAAACAACATACATGCGTGACATCACGGACATGTCTACTTACATACACATTCATCCAAACATGTGTGCCCACACAACTGCATTTGGCATGCAAGCCTACACACACAAGCACCATCCATGTCTCACACATTCCAGCCCTCGCATGTGTTAGCCCCACGGCCCTGTACACCCCCACCCATACTCGACCCCATACAAACAGATGTGCAACCTGCACACTACTGAAAAATCACCACACGCACATCTCACAATCAGGATGCATGTACACTTACCGCTCGACTCCAGATGGGTCTGCCTCTCAAGGACCTGGACGTGGAGCGCTGGGGATATGCGTTCCAGGACCCTCATCTGTTCTTCCGACAAGTGGCCCCGGCGCCCCTTGGCATCCGCTGCCTTCAAGAGGCGCCGGGCCTTGTTCAGGGTCCTGGACCTGAAGTCCTCCCAGCGCTTCTTGACATGTTGTAAGTCGCGGACTGCCACCCCCTCCGCGTTGATGGCAGTCACGATGTCAGTCCAGATCCGAGTCCGTCCTTCCTTGTCGGCGTGGGAACTTCCGAAGGGGGCATCATACTGCCCCAGGACTTGCTCCACCAGGACACCAACTTCAGTGCCACTGAAGCTGGTGCCCCTCTGCCTCTCTGGCCGGGGGTTGTCAGTGGTCTCAGATGGTGTTTGCCCCGACATGACAACCCCAGAGGCAGGAGTGGGTGGGCAACTGGGTCCTGGGGCTGGGCTGTGGAGTGATGGAATCCCAGTCGGGAGTCTTCGGTTCCAGCAGGGGTGGTCACAGCAACAGCACCCCTGGCTGATGTGCAGGCAGCAAATGGCAGGGCACGTGGGCAGCAGGCAGTCAGGCAGCAGCAGATGGCAGGTGGGAGCGTGCTCGGGGCTCTGGGGGGCAGTAGTTCGGCCTTCTGGGCAGGAGCGTGGTCTTCCGTGTGCTTACGCGTGGCCAGCTTGATACAGATTGATTTGGCACGTGAAAATTCGGCATGTCAGCGTGTAATTCGAGGAAAGGCCCTTAGCGCGTAAGCGCGTCTGCACGCATACGCATTTTCATTGGACAGAAGGCCCCTCATGTGCAAGCGCCCCTGTGATGTGACGCGTACAGGCATGCATGGGCACTTCAGCGAGCGTGAAAAACTGCACGTCCGCGTGTAATACGAGGAAAGGGCCCATGCGCGTAAGCGCGCGTGAAAAACTGCACGTCCGCGTGTAATACGAGGAAAGGTCCCATGCGCGTATGTGACGTGACGCGCGTGTGCGTTTCCCTCAGCACGGGTTAAAGGTGAGCGGGCCCAGCAGTTCGCTGTACGTGCCTTTCGTGGAGACCGACGTGTGTTGCTGCTTCCTGTTGTTTCGCGTGCCATCACAACTTCACAGCTATCAAGGACGTATCTTTTCTTTTGGCGGGGGTATTGGCTACGCGTGTTTTTCTGCATCGCGCTAGTCAGACGGTGAGTCGCACACGCTCTTTTTCCCACTGCGGGTGCCCCTGTGTATCGCACCCATTTTCGATGTCATAGTAGCCTGCGTGTCCCACGCGTACGCGTTATTCGTGTTACTAGGTGCCACCGCGTACTGCCAGAGGTTGAATCCATGCACGTAGGCTGCAGGGTGGCGTGCACGGTTTTACTGCAGTTTTGGGGTGCCTGAGTGTTGGGTGACCCGTCACCACATCACCGGGGTCACATACAGCCTTGCAGGTGCAGGGGGGCTGTTAACATCTTGCTTCCCACCCCCTTCACCCCAATTGCCCAGGTCAATTGTGGTGTACACCTCCCATTGGCACCACTCCATCTGTGCCAGCACTTCTACATCAGTGCCATGGTTGGTAGGCCACCAAAGGTGAGGGGCGCCTCAGCTGGGCGTCCTCCTCGTGGCGGGCGTGGTCGGGGACGTGGCCGTGGTTACCAGGGAGTAGGGGGATTCCAGGGTGTCCAGGGCGGCCACAGAGGGGGAAGAGGCAGGGGTGCGCCACTTGAGCACAATGTTGTGCCATGTGTCGGTGCAGTCATGCCACCACCCCCTGTGGTTCCGGGGGATGCAGCTCCTGCATCTGGCACTGGCACCCGTTCGAACCGGCAGTCCGAGCCATCGACTGCTACGGGCCCAAGGGTAGTGGTAGCTGCAGGTGCAGCTGTGGACACCGCCACCCAGGCTCAGGGTCTGCCAGCGCAGGCTGCGTTGGCACTTGAAGAGCCCTTGGTAGATCTCCAACAGGCCAGGGGGGAAACCATAGGGGCAGGCCGGGCTGTTCAGACCAAGACACGTGTCCCTGGGGCAGTCATGTCATCTGCTGCCCCGAACAGCCGGGTGTTGGCAAGTGCAGGGGCAGATGCACCCAACAGCACCCCGGTTGTGAGTCTGCCAACCAGGACCGTTGCGGTCAATGACCCTGCCACAGCTGATGTTGCTGCGCAGGGTCCATTAGTGGGCACCCAGCTGCCACTGACACGAGTCAGGCCTTTGGTCATCCCTCCACCTGCCACTCCCTTGGCTCAATCCACCGAACCCACTGGCCATACTGGTCAGGGCGGCATTAGCCAGCCAGGGTCTGCGCCATAGTCCAAGAGGAGGAAGGTTGCACCTGCAGCACAGGCTGGGACCCCACACACAGCCACGACCTCCTGCACGTCGAGGAAGAAGCCTTTCTGTAAGCAGGAACTGGACTTCCTCGTGTACTACGTGCGGGGCCACAGCCGTGACATGCTAGTGGGTGCCAATAGTCAGACTACGGCTGCCCAACGTGACACCCACTGGAAGCATGTTGCGGAACATGTCAGTTCATTCGGCCATGAGGTGCGCACGGCGCAAGAGTGCAAAAAGCGTTGGAATGACATCAAGCGCAGCACTAAGGCTAAGCGTGCCTCTAATTACAACTTGACTCTGGTGACTGGCGGTGGGCCTGCACCAGAGGAGGAAGAGCTCACTCCGCATGAGGCTCTCATTGCGGAGTTCATACCACCTGAATTGGTCGAAGGAGTGGGAGAGATGCTGGACTTTGATGCGCAGTCCAGTGAGTGTTGATGCGTGTTTGTTGAGGACGTGTGTGTTTCACTTGTGGGATGTGTTGTGCATGATTGCTGCTACATGTGACGTGTACATGGTTCTGATGTGTAAGTAATGCAATGCTTCCGTCATGCATGTCTCCTCTGCCTGCATGCGGGACTCCATGTAGGCATGCTCCCTTGACCCTCCTCCACCACTCTGCACCCCAGTTCCACCTTTGCACTGGTCTGCTTCAATCTTGCCAATGTGTAGTTTCTTGTTCATGTTTCCTGTGTAGATGCTAACTTCCAGCGTAGAATCTGCCAGACATATGCCGTGTGGTACAGCCTTAGTACTCAATGCAGGGTATCTCACTTGTACTGTGCATGGGTCAGATGTCCCGCAGGGACATGAGTGCCCATTCATGCTCCATGTGCATTACACGCATGCCCCTATGTGTCCTTGACTGGATGATCACTGTAATATAAATCCTTGGTTACATACATTGCCTGCCATCTCATCAGCCTTCCCATGTCAACTGTGGCTCAGTCCTGCATTGCACACATGTTTAGGCTCTGACAATCTGTGTGGCTCACAGGCCTCAGCCTGTTCAATGGCCAATGACTCTGTCCAACTCTTGTTGTGTCTTCTTCACACGTGGGCGGCCTCCAGAGTTTTCATCATGTGTCCTGCCTACTGTCCCAGCATCATTTGCAGTGTTGTCATTTGTATCACATTAAGCTGTTGATGCCAGTCAACACTGCCTGTCAATACACAGGTGTATGGTCAGCCTTTTGATACCATGCTAGGCATCCCTGCTTTGGTACTGGGGTGGAGGGGTGCTTTGCTTCTAGATATCGTACACATTGAATGCACAATGCACGTGATGTGTGAATTTGACATTGCACTGCCTTCACATTTCCTGGCACACACCATGGAGTGCTTGTACATGTAGGTAGTGAGTGGCGTACACATTTTCTGCACTGCATAGACCCACTTCCATGGAAACTGCCACCTTTCAACAGGTCTGATCACAGAAGCTATTCAAAGTAGACCCAGCATGCATGCCAGGTTATATGTTGTGTCACATGTCTGCCAGATGCGTTTGCTGTTGGTGTGTGTGTGTGTCGTGTGCTTCTGACATGTGTAGTGACCTTTTTTCTCTCTATTTTTCAGGTGATGACGCAATGGAGGCGGAGGATGGTGTTCTCATGCCAGATGTTAGGAAAGATTTCGTAATTGTAGGTCATTTTCCTTCCATGTGGCAACCCCTAAACTTTTTGCTGTTGTTTTCACCTTGTTCTTGACTTTGCCAGAGAAGTGCAGCCTTCTGCCGCACTCCTCTGGGCTTTCGCTCCTTTCTTACGGGGAAACTGACATGCCCTTAAGACAGTCAGTACCGGGGAACGCTGTTTCCCGTAGTTTCTTCTATCATGTTGCGGCTTTAGTGCAACATGACACAAGAGGGCACTGTAAGCTAAGTTACAGCTCTCTTGGGTCTCTAGCCTTCTACAGGCCCTAGATACTCTTTTAGGATGGTATTTGATCGGTGCAAGTCATTCAGGGACTCGAATGGTGGCAGCGATCGTTTTGTTTATTTTGAGCTCCTTTTGGCGTTCTGAGCACGTTTTTCGCACTGAACCCAAAATGGTGGCCTGGCTCCCAAAATGGCCAGACCACGAGGCTCCTTTGTCTTGTCCACTGACCGTCTTGCTCCCTTCACCTTCCCCAGGTCGAGAGACCCGGGGCCTTCCTTATTTGGGCATGTACTTTCTCGCGAAACGTGGTTGCTTTCGCGGGCTTCTACATGTCGTTTGTGTGCCTCCAGGGTGTGGGCTGGGATGTCTGGTCCCAATACACATCCTGGGTGCCAGAGAGTCTAGGGTGGTGTGAATGCCTGGGACCACCGTGGTCCGTGATTGGTCCACGTATGGTATGTGTGTTGATGTGCGGATCTCCCATTGGCTCCCCTCCGTTTTGGCGCGAAGGGAACCGTGGATAAGAGGGGGCTGGAAACACCACTACCATGTCGATCTCCTGAGTTCTCACGAACGAAGGAATACAGGAGCCAAGTATCCTGCAACCACGAGGCTGGACCGAGGAATCGCTGGTGACCCGCTGAAGGAATCCTCCTTTGCACTGCTGTCGTCCTGTGAAACCCTTTTCCTCCTTTGATCGAACCAGAAGGCCTGTACTGGTGCTTCGACCTTTGGAATAGCAGGAACAGCTATTCCCGGCGACTTCATCATCTCCTGCCAAGTAAGCCTTCGGAAGTGTCTCTGGGCCATCCAGTTGACTGACCAGCTTACAAGGGAGTCCTGCTCTGTAACCGCCGCCAGGTTGCGTTGTATTTCGAGTCCTTGTCACTCTCCCACGCTTCGTACACTTGGCGTTCCCAAGTCTGAAGGGAGGAGTGTACATTTGGCTCGAATACACACGGCCGCTCCGTTGTCCTGCTGCGGCAACAAACTGTGCTGGTTTCGTCGATTGGGACGTCTTTTTGCTCTACACGACTACGAGGCGTTCCCTGCTCTTCTGAACCTGCCAGCTGCTGAAACTAACGTGGAGAAGCCTGGGTCTGCTTGCTTCGGGGACCGGTGAGTAGTTTAGCTAGGATCTGGTCGCCCTCCTGCAGTAGCCCATTGCTTTTCCCCGCTGTGTAAAAACAGCACCCTTTTGGCCGTACTCGCGCTCTGCTTCTGCTCGCTGTGGAGGCTGCGCTTGAGTTGCGGAACCTGTTCTCCTTCTGCTGGGCACTAACCCGAACTGCCTGACTTCCTCCGAAGAGCTTCCCCTTTTGCCCGTTGGCACCGGCGTGGCAGGTACTTTGAGCACAAGGCTCCACTCTTCGCAGGGTTCGGACTTCCATCTAGTTAGGTGCCTCTGAAGGCGAACTGAGTCTAAAGCGTTATCGCACTGCCTGTTTTCCTTCCCTTTCAGGTGGACTACATATTTCGTGCTTTAAACGCTTGCGACTGTGTATTTGTATATATATTGTGTTGATATGGTATGTGTTGGTTTAATATTGTGATATTGTTATTTTCTCGCTACGGTCATTATTTTAAAGGCCTTAAAATAAATGTGTATCTATTTTTGATATAACAACTGTTTGGAGTAGTTTGTAAGCGCTCTTGCTTTGTGTGCTCATTGCGGGCTTTCAGTCACCCTCACCCCTCTTGAGACCTAGTCTTGACCGCCGCGATCGCTACCTTGATTGGTCTGGCTTGTCCAGAGGTTACCCTGTTCCAAGTAATTAGGTTGGCCTTCTGAACTTCTGCGCCACCAGGACAGAGTTCAGAAATCCGTCTTAACACCAGACACAGGGTTGGTAACACCACATCAACCCGGCACTAGTGGGGGTCGTGGGGTGGTAGGCCACGAAAACCCCCAAGTGCTGCAGTCCATCTTGTCTTTGGCTGCCTATGAGTCCAGCCTTGATGAAGACTCTGACGTCCATGTTGAGTTGGATGAGCATCAAGTCCATGTGTCAGGGGTGAGTGATTCTGATGTGGACACTCCTCTGTCTGCGACACCTGCACTGAGGGATCAGACAGTCTTGGTTCCTCCGCCCGTGGTGGATCGGGACGCAGGGTCACCCTCCACACCAGTCACTGATGTGCCTGGGACATCACATCGACGGGGGCATGTAGTCGTGCAGCCGCGGGCGGTGCCAACACAGCGAGGACCCCCGGTCCTTGGGTCCCGCAGGGGTCAAGCCCGGCAACGCGGTCGCCGTGCCCAACCGCTGTATACTGAGTGGGAGCAAGACATGACTGCCAATTCCGAACGGCAGGGGGCAGCAATGGAGAACATCGCTGAGAGCATGGAGCGTGTGGCCCGATCTGTGCTCCCCCTGCTAGGCAGATGCTTCTCCAGCAGCAGGCGGCATGGTCCACGGCCCGCTCGCTCAGGGTGGGCATGGCGGCCTCAGACAGGGCACGCCAGGCTGAAATGTTGTCTCTGCGTCAAGCAATTGCTGCTCACGCAGAGGCGCACATGGATGCCCTGAGGGAGGAGTATGCTTCCCTCAGATCCACTCTGGGTGTCCTTATGATGTCCCAGAGGCAGCAGGCAGAGGAGAGGTTTGCACAGCTTGAGCGTACCATCTCGGCTGAGCTACAGGCTTGCCGGGAGGTGCAGCGGTTGTCCAGCCAGGCCTTGCAGGAGGAACTCTGTGTTACACGTGCTACCTTGCAAGAGGAAGCACGTGTATCACGTGAGGGTCTGCATGCAGACCTATGTCACATCGCCACACAGAACCAGGCTCACCCGTCCGGCAGACTTGCTGCCGACGAGGGGCAAGCTGCGGCTAGGCGTGGCCAGGCTACTGTGCCACGTCCTCCTTTACAGGATGAGCCAGACTCGGATGACCATCTATCTCCCACATAGGTCGGGTTTAAAATTGCTAGTCTATTGTGCTTTCATGTGACGGTGCGGTGCTTTGTGGCTTTTGAAGGCATCCACTGTCTGTTACAGCTGGGCCCTTCAGGCTTGTCTTGTGTATGTGTTTGCTGCTTGGGGTCCTTGACTCACATATGCCACTCCTGCCTCCCTTATCCATGGGCTCGCAAGGATGGTTCAGTGTTACAGAATATTACACAAGGGCTTTGGACTGACATATCTGTGGCATGTCTGGTGCTGTGTGACTTGTGTTGACACCCCTAGTGGGGATGATTTTGGTGTTATTGTCCACTGTTCAGCTTTTGCTAGATGGGGTGTGTCATGATTAATGTGTACATTGATTGCTATGCATTGTGTAGTATGTTTCATATCTTTCCTGTACACATGCTTGTTGCAATTCATGCTGTAGATAGTCACTTTGGATGTGAAAGACGGACTGATGGTGTGATTTGTGATGTGACTCTTTGACATGGTCAAGTAATGAGATGCCTGATGAGACACACACAGATGACTTTGAAGCATTAATCATGTGTTTCATGCCCTTTCTGCAGGGGGATGTGCCTCCAGAGCACCTTTGCCAGCAGACATGGCCCATTGGACGACGGAATTCTGGACCCGTTTGTTGGTGCCCACATGCACATGTGTGCACAAGCAGAGGCACAGGGATTGCAGACCCACATCCTAGAACTGCTGACATGTTCCAAGGAACTCCAGGCAAGGTGAGCAGCACAGGGGGGCCACGACACAGCAAAGCTTGCACCAGCCGAGCTGCACATGCAGGCTTAGTCACAGCACTGAGGGTGAGCTTAGACGAATATTGGTGTTGGAGCACACAATGCAGCTCAGATGTGTTGGTGGACTGATGGCTGTTGATAGTAGGGTTGTCTGGGACACATGGAGGGGCAGTGGCACATACCTTCCGGTACACAAAGGTCCATTGAGGCACTTGTATCAACCATGTAGCCTTCCGAGACATGGAAAGGGACAGCTCACAGGGACATACAGCAAGGGACATACTCGGGTGCAGTGCATGTCTTTTCCATGTACTTTATGATAAATGCACTGCCAACTTTGTTTCGGTCATGGTGGTACGCAACTTGCTCTGAAGTCAGGGCTTGCTATATGGGTCTGTCTGCTTACCCAGGGAACATTGCATGTTGTGTGAATTGTGACACATTGATGTTCCATTTGCCACGCACCCACCAGCGGCTGACTTCCTGCATTGACTGTGTATGACCCGTCACAGGGGTGATGTTATATATGGGTACGAAGCATCGACACCAGATTGTCTGTTTGTAGAGTAGTTTGTTGCTATGGGGCATGTTTGGTGTTGTGTTTTTGTGTAATTGGCACGTACAGGTTGTTGACTGTGGCTCTCTTTGCAGAATTGCAGTGCTCCTGTAACCGGACCTGAGAGTGCGCAGGCAGGAGGCCAGCACTCAAAACCAGAGCTAAGTGTCTTGTTGTTTTTCTTTCAAACTGCTCTGCATAGGCTTGCTGGGGAGTGTACTAATGCATGGATGTATGTGTGGTTCAATTTGGTATGTTTTTTCTCCCTAATCACCCGTGATCCTATGCAATTTTGAACCCTGTACCCTCTACCCAGTGTTCCTGCTTCCCGTACCTATCCAAGCAACGTTCCCTGACCCTCTTTCCCCGCTGGGGTTGCGGATGCCTGTGTAAGCCCCGAACTTGCAGGCACCAAAACCCTAGAGGGGGTGGTTGGTTCGTACCACTCCTGAGCCTGGACTACAGAAGGCCATGACAATGATGTCCAAGTTTGTTTGGATTGTGTATGTGTTCATGCAGGTAGTACATTTTCGTGCATTCCCTAGTTTCATGTGTCATTCCTCCTCCCCTCTCCTGCCACTCATTCCAGTCATCCAGTGTGTCAACACCTGTCCCGACTGCATATCCCTGAACCTCCTTCCCCACCAGGGTCTCAGGGGCCTGTGTGAGTTTGACCTTGCAGGCACCCGGGACATGGTGTGGGTGGTTGTTTCGTGACACTCCCGTGCCTGTACAGGGGACCTGTGACAGTACACATCCGTTCATGGTGCATCATCCTATGTCATGTACCACACATGTTTCACATCCTGTCATGACATTGTTTTGCTGTGCTACCTTGGTTGTTACATCATTGTGGTAGTACTTGGCCTTTGTGAGGTACTGCTACGTCAAGTCATCTACTGGAGTGTGTTCTGGTTCGTTTTTCTGGCTTGGATTTTGTGATTTTGGACATTGATTATGAGGGTGCAGGCACCTTTTTACACACAAGGTGGGAGATGGTGATGAAGGGTAAAGGTGATCCTGTGGCCAGGTGGAATTGAGGTTTGAAGGCTCCATGACCCAGGTGCAGTTGTTCAGTGGGTCATGGTCATTTGTGACGGAGGGGGGGTTGTTGTTGATAGTTGCCTTGCCCTGCAGTGTGATGGGAACTCTGACATTGTAATGGTGGTATCCTATGTACATGTTGTGTTCTGCTGATCAATGCCTGTTCATGTGTTGTGTTTTCCTTTCAGGTGCGAGGGGATAGTTGTGGTTTGACATGCTGGGGTGTACACATGGTGAATGTTCACATGTGATGTGTAGAGAACACTAATGGTCACTTGAGTGCACATGCATATGTGGAGTGCATGTCCTTGCAGAACCACACACTTGCACTCTGATGCACTACATGTACTCCCACCCTTGCATATCCACGTGTACACTGTTTGCCTTCTGGTGCCCACTGTGTCCCTGCAGCACATGTTCTGTGACCGATTATGGATCCTGTACATGCCTAATTTGCTGTTTGATGTGGTCTGTCACTTAGATGTGATGCTCAGGGTGTGCATCACACACAATGGCTGTTCACTGTGCTGTTCGCTGAGCAGTGTGTTGCAGGAGTAGGACACTGCACACATGAGCTGCAGTGTTGATTTTGCAATGCACAATGTGCATGTAGACAGGCATTCATTGTTATGTTACGTCTACGACACTTGTAATGCATTTGGAAATGACTTATTTTGGGTGGGAGATTTTGTTGGTCTGTCATTTCATCTGATTCCGGGTCAGGCATCATTGTCTGATGCCACTGTACATTTAGGACATGGCAATGTGTACCTTATCGTTACTGTGTTGGTGTATGGGTATTGCTTGCCATGTCATGTTGTGGTTTGGGAGGGTTTGAGTGACATGACAGTGATGGCCATGGCCTGTTTTGCAGGTATGTGTGATGCACACCTTGCATGTCAGGGTCATCCGCTTCTCAGAGCAACTAGCTGGGGGTAGATTTCTCTCCGTGGCAGGGCCCTCCCTCTGGAACAGACTTCCTGCCTCACTTGAACTTGAGGGGAACCATCTCCAGTTCTGGAAGCACCTCAAGTCCTTCCTCTTTGCTTCTGCTTTCTCTCTGCCTCTCCCTTGCAGAATTCTTCACTGGAACTGCACTGGAGCTGCAACTGGGCCACTCCCACCGACCTCGGTCCCTGGCCCAGCCACTCTCCACTTGCACTGCCTCCCTGGCAACCCCTGCACTGCGGTACTGTCTCTCTATCCCTACAGCCCACCCTTCCCAGCACTTGTCTGCACTTACCTTTGCAGTTGCCACCAGCCGACCTATGTATTTTTTTTTTGGGCTACTTCCCCTGTACTGTACTCCCCCCCATTCCCCTTGCACTTTTCCCTTCGCCCTATCCCTGCACTTGCACGATCTCAATGACACCTGGCCTAGTAGTACCGTTGTCTGTCTTCCCTTGTTCCCCCCTCCCTGCCTCATCGCGCCTTGAAATACTTGTGTATGGGCCATATCATGTCATATGTGTGCCTTTTGGTCACACAGGATAGCTTGTGTTTAAGTAGCTAGGGATGCAGACGATGTGGCACTTCCATGGCAACTATCTCAGGGTGGTAGGGTTGTGACAGTTGACTGTCTCTGTCATCATCGATTGTCACCTGGTATGTGCCAGGCCTGTGTGCACTCCGCAGGGGTGGGAGTTTAGGTGAAAAATGTGGCCACAAGCTGGGTCCAGGCTTCCTTGCCACGTGCCCTGTCCCCTCCCATGGGCAGCGCCTGTGCCTGTGGTTGGGGTTGTGGGGGCACCACCATGTCCACCGGGATGCCCTGCCGTGTTGCAACATTGTGCAGGACACATGCTGCCACAATGATCCTGCACACTACTGGTGGTGCATAGAGTAGTTGCCCACCAGAGCGGTCAAGGGAGCGGAAACGTAACTTGAGCACTCCGAATGTGCGCTCCACTATGCCCCTGGTTGCAATATGGGCGGCGTTGTATCTTACCTGGGGTGGTGTGGAGGGGTTCCGGATTGGCGTCATCATGTGGTTGCTCAGAGGGTAGGCACTGTCCCCTGGGGAGGTGATAATAGTTGAGATTATTAGGGTTTGGATATTTGTCTGTGTGTGACTTGCATGCATGTGCAAGGGCATTTGTACTGACCTAGGAGCCATGTGTCGCCATGCTGCCCAGCTTCCAGGGCCCGGCTCAGGGCGGACATTCTGTATATGAAACTGTCATGGGTGGAGCCAGGGTAGTTTGCATAGACAGAGGTGATGATTCCCTTTGCATCGCATACCACCTGTACATTGATGGAATGCCAGTGCTTGCGGTTTCGGTAGATGTGCTCAGTGGCCCTAGGTGGACGTAGGGCCACATGGGTGCAATCTATGTCACCGAGCACTTTGGGGAAGTGTGCCACCCTAAAAAAATCCAGGACAACGGCCTGCCTTTCTGCGGGTGTTCTGGGCATGTATATGTGCCTGCGGACTGAGGGGCACGCTGTCATGATTGCCAGTACCTGGTGTAGGCAGCGTGACTGGGTGGCCTGTGAGACCCCCCCCACTATGGCAGTGGTCCACTGAAATGACACAGTGGCCAAAAAATGCAGGACATTGAGCAGCTTCTCCAAGGGGCTCAATGCTTGGGAGGAAAGGGTGGGGGATGTAAGGTCATCTTCCCACTCCCTGACCAGGTCTAGGATGATATGGGGTCGAAACCTATACCTGCCGTCGACCTGGTCGTCAGGCATCCCAAAAAGGCTTGTCCGTGGTGCGAAAATGCGTGCCCTGGCTATTCTCCTCCTCCTGCGGTGTCCCACGATCAGTGCTGCGACAAATGGGGCATTCATCGTAGCTGTATATACGCGTTTGTTGTTTGCGCGCACTTTTATGCTGTGCGCGGGGACGCTTCCTCGTGCCTTCGTGTGGCGGACGCGTTGACGCCTGTGCACGTCTTTTGCCGTGCGCGGGTTTCCCATATTCAGATAGGTGGTAAACTTGTACGTCCGAGTGTCATCGCGTGTAATCGGAGGGAAGTGAGCGTACACGCGATTGGCCTGGGTACGTGTGTTTCGGGGTGCGCAGGAACTTCCACACGCGATTGGTGGAAATCCACGTGTGCTCTGTCATCACGTGTAATGAGGGAAACACCCGCGCGCGTCACGTCACAGACGCGCTCACGCGCTAAGGGCCTTTCCTCGAATTACACGCGGACGTGCAGTTTTTCACGCGCACTGAAATGCCCATGCACGCCTGTACGCGTCACGTCACAGGGGCTCTTGCGCTTGAGGGGCCTTCTGTCCAATGAAAATGCGTATGCGTGCAGACGCGCTTACGCGCTAAGGGCCTTTCCTCGAATTACACGCTGACGTGCCAAATTTTCACGTGCCAAATCACTCCGTTTCAAGCTGGCCACGCGTAAGCACACGGAAGACCACGCTCCTGCCCAGAAGGCCGAACTACTGCCCCCCAGAGCCCCGAGCACGCTCCCACCTGCCATCTGCTGCTGCCTGACTGCCTGCTGCCCACGTGCCCTGCCATTTGCTGCCTGCACATCAGCCAGGGGTGCTGTTGCTGAGACCACCCCTGCTGGAACCGAAGACTCCTGACTGGGATTCCATCACTCCACAGCCCAGCCCCAGGACCCAGTTGCCCACCCACTCCTGCCTCTGGGGTTGTCATGTCGGGGCAAACATCATCTGAGACCACTGACAACCCCCGGCCAGAGAGGCAGAGGGGCACCAGCTTCAGTGCCACCGAAGTTGGTGTCCTGGTGGAGCAAATCCTGGGGCAGTATGATGCCCTCTTCGGATGTTCCCGCGCCGACAAGGAAGGACGGACTCGGATCGGGACTGACATCGTGACTGCCATCAACGCGGAGGGGGTGGCAGTCCGCGACTTACAACATGTCAAGAAGCGCAGGGAGGACTTCAGGTCCAGGACCCTGAACAAGGCCCGGTGCCTCTTGAAGGCAGCGGATGCCAAGGGGCGCCGGGGCCACTTGTCGGAAGAACAGATGAGGGTCCTGGAACGCATATCCCCAGCGCTCCACGTCCAGGTCCTTGAGAGGCAGACCCGTCTGGAGTCGAGCGGTAAGTGTACATGCATCCTGATTGTGAGATGTGTGTGTGGTGATTTTTCAGTAGTGTGCAGGTTGCACATCTGTTTGTATGGGGTCGAGTATGGGTGGGTGTGTACAGGGCCGTGGGGCTAACACATGCGAGGGCTGGAATGTGTGAGACATGGATGGTGCTTGTGTGTGTAGGCTTGCATGCCAAATGCAGTTGTGTGGGCACACATGTTTGGATGAATGTGTATGTAAGTAGACATGTCCGTGATGTCACGCATGTATGTTGTTTTCAGCTGCATGTATCAGCACTGTGTACATGTGCATGTGTGTGTATTTGACAAGGGTGCAACAGTGATGCAACATGGATGCATGTGACAGCGGTATGTGGAAGCCTGATTGGCAGATGTGACATGGATGCCCATCTGAACACTGCAACACTTGGCAGAGGTGTACACATGCATGCAAGTGTGGTGGTGTGTGTACATGTGTGGTGCACTTCCTGTGTTGCATGTGATGTCTGGCTCACCTTTGCCTGCTCATGCTGTTGTATGTGTACGGATGGTGCTGGCAGTTGCGATATGGCTGTGGTATGGCTCATGTGTGCGAGTTGAAATGACATGTGTGTTGGGGATTGTGATGACATGTCTGAGGTTTGCCAATGCCACTCATGTACAACTGTCATGTGTGTATGTGTCCATTGTACAGTGCCCTGATGCCTGTGTTTTATTTCTCCCTGTCTGCAGCGTCACCTGATGAAGAGGGTGGAGAAGGTGCTGTGGAGCACAGCGGCGGGGATCCCACCGCCAGCCAGAGACGCAAGGCCCGGCTCCCCTCCCACGTTGTCATCTCGTCGGGGAGTGAGGAGTCCGGTGCCACGTCCCAGGCCGCAACTGCCGGGGGGAGGTCCAAGAGGCGGAGGTTGGCGTTGGACTCCTCGGCAGCAGAAGGGGCAGCTGGGACCCCACAGGGCCCAACATGGGAAGATGGCACAGAGTCATCCAGGTTGGTGGGGGGTTTGGTGGAGGAGGAGGCCGTGCAAGCAACAGAGACGGGGTCTGGAGGTGGGGATCCCACTGGTGCTAGTGGTGCAGTGCAGGACCAGGGACAGGAGGCAGCACAGGCGGCCGCGGAGGTACCTGTGTGCAATCCTGTCCCTGATCCTGTCCCTGCATCATCTTGCACCAGCAGGGATGCCTACGTCCAGACCCGTTTTCAGGCAGGGGATGAGCTCACGTCAACTGGCCTTCCTCTGCCTGCGGACGTGGCTATCCGGGTCCGGGTTGAGCCTGTTCTGAGTGGTGTGGCGTTGCGTCAACGGGCCATGTGAGATGACCTGCAGTCTTTTCATGAGGAGACTGCATGTCATCTCGAATGGCTCGTTGACCACGTCAGCCTGCTGGGACAGGTCACCCAGGCCGGATTCCTCCGTATGATGGGGCTTGCTACGACCCCCTCCTCTACTGAACCCCCTACGCGCCAGTCGTCCTCCGTGCCATATTCCCACCCATCAGTCAGCTGGGTGCCCTGTGGAGCTGCCTCTGACGGTGCGGCCAGGCTGGTGGAGGAGGCATCCCTGCCACAGTCGGGAGTCGGACGTCCAGCAGGGGTGGCCACATCAACGACTGCACCCCAGCCGGCGGAGGATGTGCAGGCAGCAGGAGGCAGTGCACGGGCAGAGGCACAGCAGCAGCAGCAACGTGGTGGGAACCATGAAGGCTCAGGGCCTTCAACATCGGAGGGGCAGGCATCGGCCGGAGGGCAGGAGGACCCAGGACAGAGAGTATCTTCCGTGTGGCAGCGGTTGGGCCACGCCATAGATGCGGAGCAGCAGCGGGCGGAAGAGGCACGGCTCACAATGGTCAGGGCGGAGAACTCCATGCGGAGGGCCCTGAGGCGGGCCGAGTGCCTCGAGGCAATCCGCAGGGGTTTGGAGGTGGACACGTCGACGGCCCTGCGGACCCTCGGGGCTATGGAGGAGGACCGCCTCCGGGACATTGAGCAGGAGTTCGATGATGCCCTGGCCCGGGACATCCACAAGTGAGCCGTCAAACTAGCCCACTGCAGTTGTACATAGTTTTGTAGGTAGTGTTAGGTTTCATTTCTTTTGGATTTATTTTGGACGTTTCGGACATTGGCCACATTTTTGTATATAGTTTATTTTATTAGTTAGTGTAGTTAGATAGGTTTCCTTTCTTTTGTTGGGATAATGGACCCCGGCTTGTTCCCATGTACATAGTTCACTGTTGGATTGTATTTTTCTTTCACATTTTAACCATGGAGCAATGGCTTTCTTTTTTATTTCCCATTGGATTTTGTTTTGTGGACAGTGACTTTGGACACCATTACTTTGGAATTTGATTTTTGGTTTTGCTTTTTTTCACGGACATGCTTCTTTTCATTTTTGTACATTCACATTTATGTTTCTTTATTTTTGATTCTATTTATGTTTGCTTTAATACATATTTTTTTAGTGAACTTCAATGTGTGGTATCTCATTGGTTTCATGCATTTCATGATATGGGTTTTGAGATTCACTGACACCCATTGGGTGTATGTGAGGGAAATGTGTTTGTTTTGGAACTTGCAATTGGTGTTCTGTCATGTAATTGCCAATTATGAGTGGGTGGATTCAATACTCGGGTGGGTGTTTTGCATTTGGAGGCTGACCATAGGGACCAGGGATCTAGATTGTGATGACATGTTGGCTGGGGAACATGAGTTGGACATGGGTGGGGGCCTGCTGGCAGGTGCCCCACAGTGCTGGGGGGTGGGGGTGTGGGGGGGTGGGGAACATGAGTTGGACATGGGTGGGGGCCTGGTGGCGGGTGCCCCTGCACTGCTGGGGGGTGGGGGTGGTGGGAGACATGGGTGGGGTCCTGGTGGAGGGTGCCCCTGCACTGCTGGGGGGTGGGGGCGGTGGGGAACATGAGTTGGACATGGGTGGGGGCCTGGTGGCGGGTGCCCCTGCACTGCTGGTGGGTGGGGGTGGTGGGAGACATGGGTGGGGGCCTGGTGGAGGCTGCCCCTGTGCTGCTGGGGGTGGGGGTAATAGGGGACATGGGTGGGGGCCTGGTGGAGGCTGCCCCTGCACTGCTGGGGGGTGGGGGTGGTAGGAGACATGAGTGGGGGCCTGGTGGAGGCTGCCCCTGGTGGCTGGGGGGTGGGGGTGCTGAGAGACATGGGTGGGGGCCTGGTGGTGGGTGCCCCTGCACTGCTGGGGGGTGGGGGGGTGGGAGACATGGGTGGGGCCTGCTGGCAGGTGCCCCACAGTGCTGGGGGGTGGGAGACATGAGTGGGGGCCTGGTGGAGGGTACCCTTGCACTGCTGGGGGGTGGGGGTGGTGGGAGACATGGGTGGGGGCCTGCTGGCAGGTGCCCCACAGTGCTGGGGGGTGGGGGTGCAGGGGAACATGAGTTGGACATGGGTGTGGGCCTGCTGTCAGGTGCCCCGCAGTGCTGGGGGGTGGGGGGTGGGAGACATAGGTGGGGGCCTGGTGGAGGCTGCCCCTGCACTGCTGGGGGGTGGGGGTAATAAGGGACATGGGTGGGGGCCTGGTGGAGGGTGAGCCTGCACTGCTGGGGGGTGGGGGTGGTGGGAGACATGGGTGGGGGCCTGCTGGCAGGTGCCCCACAGTGCTGGGGGTTGGGGGGGTGGGAGACATGGGTGGGGGCCTGGTGGAGGGTGACCCTGCACTGCTGGGGGGTGGGGGGGTGGGGAACATGAGTTGGACATGGGTGCGGGCCTGCTGGCAGGTGCCCCACAGTGCTGGGGGGTGGGGGTGGTGGGGAACATGAGTTGGACATGGGTGGGGGCCTGCTGGCATGTGCCCCACAGTGCTGGGGGGTGGGGGGTGGGAGACATGGGTGGGGGCCTGGTGGAGGCTGCCCCTGCACTGCTGGGGGGTGGGGGTAATAAGGGACATGGGTGGGGGCCTGGTGGAGGGTGAGCCTGCACTGCTGGGGGGTGGGGGTGGTGGGAGACATGGGTGGGGGCCTGCTGGCAGATGCCCCACAGTGCTGGGGGTGGGGGGGTGGTAGACATGGGAGGGCGCCTGGTGGAGGGTGACCCTGCACTGCTGGGGGGTGGGGGGGTGGGGAACATGAGTTGGACATGGGTTGGGGCCTGCTGGCAGGTGCCCCATAGTGCTGGGGGGTGGGGGTGGTGGGGAACATGAGTTGGACATGGGTGGGGGCCTGCTGGCAGGTGCCCCACAGTGCTGGGGGGTGGGGGTGGTGGGGAACATGAGTTGGACATGGGTGGGGGCCTGCTGGCAGGTGCCCCACAGTGCTGGGGGGTGGGGGGTGGGAGACATGGGTGTGGGCCTGCTGGCAGGTGCCCCACAGTGCTGGGGGGTGGGAGACATGGGTGGGGGCCTGGTGGAGGGTGACCCTGCAGTGCTGGGGGGTGGGGGTGGTGGGAGACATGAGTGGGGGCCTGGTGGAGGCTGCCCCTGGTGGCTGGGGGGTGGGGGTGCTGAGAGACATGGGTGGGGGCCTGGTGGTGGGTGCCCCTGCACTGCTGTGGGGTGGGGGGTGGGAGACATGGGTGGGGGCCTGGTGCAGGGTGCCCTTGCACTGCTGGGGGGTGGGGGTGGTGGGAGACATGGGTGGGGGCCTGCTGGCAGGTGCCCCACAGTGCTGGGGGTGGGGGTGCAGGGGAACATGAGTTGGACATGGGTGGGGGCCTGCTGGCAGGTACCCCACAGTGCTGGGGGGTGGGGGGTGGGAGACATGGGTGGGGGTCTGGTGGAGGATGCCCCTGCACTGCTGGGGGGTGGGGGTAATAAGGGACATGGGTGGGGGCCTGGTGGAGGGTGAGCCTGCACTGCTGGGGGGTGGGGGTGGTGGGAGACATGGGTGGGGGCCTGCTGGCAGGTGCCCCACAGTGCTGGGGGGTGGGGGGGTAGTCATGGTAGACATGGGTGGGGGCCTGGTGGAGGGTGACCCTGCACTGCTGGGGGGTGGGGAACATGAGTTGGACATGGGTGGGGGCCTGCTGGCAGGTGCCCCACAGTGCTGGGGGGTGGGGGGTGGGAGACATGGGTGGTGGCCTGGTGGAGGGTGACCCTGCACTGCTGGGGGGTGGGGGTGGTGGGAGACATGGGTGGGGGCCTGCTGGCAGGTGCCCCACAGTGCTGGGGGGTGGGGGTGCAGGGGAACATGAGTTGGGCATGGGGGGGGCCTGCTGGCGGGTGCCCCTGGTGGCTGGGGGGTGGGGGTGCTGGGGGAAAGGAGTGGGGGCCTGGTGGAGGCAACCCCTGCACTGCTGGGGGGTGGGGGGGTGGGAGACATGAGTGGGGGCCTGGTGGAGGCTGCCCTTGCACTGCTGGGGGGTGGGGGTGGTGGGAGACATGGGTGGGGGCCTGCTGACAGGTGCCGCACAGTGCTGGGGGGTGGGGGGGTGGGAGACATGGGTGGGGGCCTGGTGGAGGGTGACCCTGCACTGCTGGGGGGTGGGCGTGGTGGGAGACATGGGTGGGGGCCTGCTGGCAGGTGCCCCACAGTGCTGGGGGGTGGGGGTGGTGGGAGACATGGGTGGGGGCCTGGTGGAGGGTGACCCTGCACTGCTGGGGGGTGGGGGTGGTGGGAAACATGGGTGGGGGCCTGCTGGCAGGTGCCCCACAGTGCTGGGGGGTGGGGGGGTGGGGAACATGAGTTGGACATGGGTGGGGGCCTGCTGGCGGGTGCCCCTGGTGGCTGGGGGGTGGGGGTGGTGGGAGACAGGAGTGGGGGCCTGGTGGAGGCTGCCCCTGCACTGCTGGGGGGTGGGGGTAATAGTGGACATGGGTGGGGGCCTGGTGGAGGCTGCCCCTGCACTGCTGGGGGGTGGGGGTGGTGGGAGACATGGGTGGGGGCCTGGTGGAGGGTGCCCGTGGTGGCTGGGGGTGCAGGGGGACATGCATTGGTGGGCAGCAGTGCAAGTTGACATGTGGGTTGGCTGGGGGGCCATGGTGGATGGGGTGCCTGCAGGACATGTGCAGGGTAGGCCCCTGTGGTGTGAGCCACCTGCAGGGGCCGTGGAGGGTGTAGAGGGAACACCTGGGAGGACCCACACGTGCAATTCACGTGTGGTGCTCCCCGTGCACCCCTGTAATACACGTACCCTGATGAGATCGCGTGTGGAACTTCCCGCGCACCCCTGTAATACACGTACCCTGATGGAATCGCGTGTGGAACTTCCCGCGCACCCCTGGAATACACGTACCCTGCTGATGTTGCGTGTGATACTTCCCCCGCACCCCGAAATACACGTACCCTGATGAGATTGCGTGTGAAACTTCCCGCGCACCCCTGGAATACACGTACCCTGCTGATGTTGCATGTGATACTTCCCCCGCACCCCGAAGTACACGTACCCTGATGAGATCGCGTGTGGAACTTCCCGCGCACCCCTGTAATACACGTACCCTGATGAAATCGCGTGTGGAACTTCCCGCGCACCCCCGAAATACACGTACCCCACTCAATCGCGTGTGTAACTTCCCGCGTACCCCCGAAATACAGGTACCCCGCTCAATCGCGTGTGTAACTTCCCGCGCACCCCCGAAATACACGTACCCTGATGATGTTGCGTTTGATACTTCCCCCACACCCCGAAATACACGTACCCTGATGAGATTGCGTGTGGAACTTCCCGCGCACCCCTGTAATACACGTACCCTGCTGATGTTGCGTGTGTTACTTCCCCCGCACCCCAAAATACACGTACCCTGATGAGATTGCGTGTGGAACTTCCCGCGCACCCCTGGAATACACGTACCCTGCTGATGTTGCGTGTGATACTTCCCCCGCACCCCAAAATACACGTACCCTGATGAGATTGCGTGTGGAACTTCCCGCGCACCCCTGTAATACACGTACCCTGATGGAATCGCGTGTGGAACTTCCCGCGCACCCCCGAAATACACGTACCCCACTCAATCGCGTGTGTAACTTCCGACGCACCCCCGAAATACAGGTACCCCGCTCAATCGCGTGTGTAACTTCCCGCGCACCCCCGAAATACACGTACCCTGATGAGATCGCGTGTGGAACTTCCCGCGCACCCCTGTAATACACGTACCCTGATGGAATTGCGTCTGTAACTTCCCGCGCACCTCCGAAATACACGTACCCCGCTCAATCGCATGTGTAACTTCCCGCGCACCCCCGAAATACACGTACCCCACTCAATCGCGCGTGTAACTTCCCGCGCACCCCCGAAATACACGTACCCCGCTCAATCGCATGTGTAACTTCCCGCGCACCCCCAAAATACACGTACCCCACTCAATCGCGTGTGTAACTTCCCGCGCACCCCCGAAATACACGTACCCCGCTCAATCGCGTGTGTAACTTCCCGCGCACCCCTGAAATACACGTGCCCCGCTCGCACAGGCCCAATTGCTGTATGTTGCCACTTTTGTAATGCGCAGGGACGCTACCGCCTGCCTTCGTGTGGCGGACGTGTTTCGGCTTGTGCGTGTCTTTGGCTGTGCGTGGCTTTGCCCTATTCGATTCCATGAATACGTGTGGTTCGAGTGCGTGTGGGCGTTCCGTCTGCTTCCCTGCAGTACATCCCCAGTTACGCCCTTATTTTCACGCGTTCTTCCCCATTCCGCGCGTTACGCCCCGTGTTCCGCCCACTTTCTGGTGTATGCGCCAAGGATGTGCGCTTTCACTGTGCACGTCGCGCATGCCTTTCGGGATGTTGCAGTGACTTGTGCGCCATGCACGGGTTTAGCGCACATCCCGAGGTAAACACGCGCAGGGACTTCCATGAATCGCACGCCTGTTTTTTTGCGCTTGCGCCTGTTTGCGCCAAGATTTTCGGCGCACGTTTGTTCCATGAATGGGCTTCTTAGAGATGTGGAAAAATGTATTTCCATTAGTGAAGATTGTATGGAAGTTATGGAGAATTTATAACAAATAGTTATACTCGAAATTGAGGTTACGAATTGGAGGAAAGAAATAGAAGAGACATTGGTTGTTTTTATGGAATGCGAGAAAAATCTGAACTCAATGACCTGATTACATTTATGGAAAACTGGATTCATTAACTTCTTGGCATTTCCTTCTCACCTCCACTTGAACATAAAAGAGCTCATAGAATAAAACTGTGATTTAGCACCATACAGTGCAAAACGATTCAGGCTAAGAAAAATCTGTTAACGCACAATAAAGTAAAGGTGCATGTCAGCAGAGGCGTGGGCATTTTTAGTGTAGTCATTGAGGCTTAGGTAGGCCCAGGTATAGGGCATGGGTGATATTTTGTAGCAGTAGTGAAATACAGTGCTTAATGATGATGGCGCAAGTACAGGGCCAGTGTGCAAGAAATTCTGAAGTATCACCATATTGGAAGTGAGGCCAGGCATTTTGTATGCATATATCCATCAGAATTCGGCTGATTTATGTGGTCCTCCAGAGAGCAAGGAGGTGTCTCATGGGAAGGCAACTGATAAGGGGGGAGTGAGGAGCAAAACATCCCATGTTTTGTGATATGAAGAGCAAGATGTGATACCAACAAATCTAGTCCCGATCTAGGGAGGCATGGCTCGGGCACCTGCATGTCTAGTGTCCAGAGGAGCCCACATTTTTTTCAAACCACCAATTTGACTTTGGAGTCGTCCACTGAACTCATGCTAACGACCAGGTGGACACCACGTGACTAGGCCGATGGCACTGGGTAACATCCCAGGTAACTCATAAATCCAGTAACTGGAAACCAAAGTGACCGGGTGGGGGGACTATGTGTTAGAGGGTATTGGTAGATTAGAATGTGGCCAATCGGTCAAGGGACTACAGGGGGACTGGTAATATGTATATAGCGGTTAGCCAATGAGGGTGGAAGAATAACACTGTATATTGTTTATGTCATGATTGACAATTTCTTTCCTGAAACTCCTCGTTCTTGCTTTGAACTATCAGAGAACTCTGTGTCAGTTTGGTTCAATGGGACCTACTGAGACCCTTTTCCTTTTTGTATAAAAAATAAATCTTGTTTTTCTTTGCAAAGCTGTACTGCAAAAATGTTTTCTTAGAAGAGTGTTTTTGATTGTCTGGTTGACTGGCGGTCTTGGCTTACACCAACAACCATCTTCCTAGACCATTTAGTGCTTGCCACCAACAAGCACATGAAGTCTCAGCTGCTGCAAAAAACAGTATGCCATACATTTGTGCCGGCCATACAATATACACATCACCTGACCCTTCTAAAGATACTCAGGGTATGAGAAAGAGGCTTCTAGAAATGAGATCAGTCTTGAAGGAGCTTGGCAAAAGATATGGCTTGCTTGACCGGTCAACATTTTTATCACAATTCTGATGAACCCACCAAAGAATGTGTGGACCCTTAACACCTGTATACCATCATACAATCTCTTGTGTCTATATCCATGGAAGCATCTTCTACCATCTATTTGACTCCATCTTTTGGATCTGGTCAAGATGATTCATCTTTTATGCATACTACATCTAAACAATCTAAAAACCAGCTGGGAAAATTCATAACTTCTCAGAAGAGAGCTGAAACATTGGGTTCTCTCAACAGTCCAACGACAGACCAAGAAACAAATCCTTATCCCTGATCAAAATAGGAAACTCGACTCAAGCCTCTTTACACAAATAAATTGAAACTTCTTTTTCACTTTTATAAATCTCTAATTATTTATTCGTAATTACTCATGTTGTTGTCTCTTTTAATTTCCTATTTGTCTATTTGGTTATTTCTAATGCGCACCAGGCAGAACTAATTGCATTCGGGTGCAGTTGTTAACTAAAAACCGGCATTTAGCTGTGAGGAACTATACTTGCCCTTATTACTGAATTCACTAAAATAGGAATGTTTTCAGTTCTTTCCTTAAACCCTCTAAAGACATGCATGATCGTATGGCAATTGGTAACTGGTTCCATAACTTTGGGCCAAACACAGAGAACCTCCTGTCACCCTTCGAGGTGTGTTTTGTCCATGCAACATCCACCAAAAGTTTATCTCCTGACCGGGGGTCTCTAGTTGGTTGATAATGGTGGATTCTAGTGGTCAGGTATCTGGGTGCAATTTTACAGTAACATTTGTACATAAGACATGCCACTTTAAATTTTATTCGGTCCTCCACTATGAGCCAATGGAGTGCTCTCCGGGATGTTGAGACATGATCGCTTTTCTTTAAGTAAGCAATACGCCTGACTGCTGCATTCTGTGCCCTCTGTACTCTCAGCATCTGTTTCGCTGGAATCCCTGTCATCAGACTGTTACAGAAGTCAAGGTGGGAGTTTACCAGTGCTCCTACAACCACATAGTGATCTTGGGGTGCTATAAAGGGGAGTTTGTTCCTAAGCATACACAAGGAGTAGTATGCAGCTTTTACTTTAACCCCTACCTGTGCCTCACTGGCCAGGTTCTCTTGCCATATACACCCAAGGTTTTTCACTTTCTTCAAAAATGGGATCTCTTCACCCAGAATCTGCAGTATTATATTTAGTTCTGTGCTTCTATTCTTTTTCTCTGATCTAAATAATATCACCTCTGTTCTGGCTTCATCCTCACTCTGTCAGTGTTTGGTTGATCCGTGTGGGGATCATTGCTGTCCTACTTCTGGTAACCGCATATACTAATATTTCTATATCTTGTTCCTTTATCTTGGTTTACTCATTTTTTTTTTTTTACAGCCTTCAATTATTACTCACTTTTTTTGTATTGTGTTCTATTTACTTCCTTTCTGATCAATGGTAAACTTATAGAACACTTCATCTTATTCTGTATTTTACACCTTCCTTCTGTTTTTCCATTAAATGTTTATAAGATTATCAGGCCGATTCATGGAATAATTTGCGCGGCGCAAGTGGCCAAAAACGTGCGATTCGCAGTGGAATAGCGAAAATCGCAGTGCAAGTACGAAAATCGCACGAAAAGCAGCGCACATCGATTCATGGAAGGCCGTGCGCGAGAAAACCATCAGATGTGCGCTAAAAAAGTGCACGGCGCACGTTGGCGCACAGGCCATCTAACGGCGTGCGCCAGGTCACAGAGAAAATCGCACAGGCCACAGCGAAAATCGCACATAGCGCGGCGCACACAACAAAAGTAGGCGGAACACGGGGCGTAACACTCGGAATGGGGAACAACTTGCCAAAATGTGGGCATCACGGGGGAAGTACAGGGTGCAAGTGCGCGGAACGCCCACACGCTCGCCTACAACACGTATTCATGGAATCGAATCGGGCAAAAAAGCGCACGGTCAAACCAGCGCACAGGCACAAACATGACCGCCACAAGAAAGCAGGCGGTAGCGTCTCAGCGCCTGTAATAAATGTGCGCCAAAAGGTGCGCCAACAAATAGCACCTATATACAGCCATGATGAATGTCCTATACTGTGGCCCTCCAGGACAAATGACGTGCAAAGGGGTACCCACAAACACGGACACCCGCTGACTGAAAAATAACGTGTGCGTGTATTCCGGGGTGCGCAGGAACTTTCACACGCGATTTGGCTGGGTACATGGATCTCAGGGGTGCGCGGGAAGTCCCACACGCGATTTGGCTGGGTACGTGGATCTCAGGGGTGCGCGGGAAGTCCCACACGCGATTTGGCAGGGTACGTGGATTTCAGGGGTGCGCGGGAAGTTCCACACGCGATTTGGCCGGGTACGTGCGCGGGAATTTACACACGCGATTTGGCTGGGTACGTGGATCTCAGGGGTGCGTGGGACGTCTCACACGCGATTTGGCAGGGTACGTGGATTTCAGGGGTGCGTGGGAAGTTCCACACGCGATTTGGCCGGGTACGTGCGCGGGAATTTACACACGCGACTTGGCTGGTTACGTGGATCTCAGGGGTGCGCGGGAAGTCCCACACGCGATTTGGCAGGGTACGTGGATTTCAGGGGTGCGCGGGAAGTTCCACACGTGATTTGGCCGGGTACGTGTGCGGGAATTTACACACGCGATTTTGGCTGGGTACGTGGATCTCAGGGGGGCGCGGGAAGTCTCACACGCGATTTGGCAGGGTACGTGGATTTCAGGGGTGCGCAGGAAGTTCCACACGCGATTTGGCCGGGTACGTGCGTGGGAATTTACACACGTGACTTGGCTGGGTACGTGGATCTCAGGGGTGCGCGGGAAGTCCCACACGCGATTTGGCAGGGTACATGGATTTCAGGGGTGCGCGGGAAGTTCCACACGCGATTTGGCCGGGTACGTGCGCGGGAATTTACACACGCGATTTGGCTGGGTACGTGTATTTCAGGGGTACGCGGGAAATTCTACACGCGATTTGGCTGTGTGCTCCCAGGTATTCCCTGTACACCCTCCACGGCCCCTGCAGGCAGCCGACACCACAGGGGACTACCCTGCACACCTGCTCATGTCACCCAGCACCCCCACCCCCCAGCATCCAGGGGCAGCCTCCACCACGACCCCACCCATGTCTCCCACCACCCCCACCCCCACCCCCCAGCCACCATGGGCAGCCCCCACCAGGCACCCACTCTTGTCTCCCACCACCCCCACCGCCCAGTAGTGCAGGGGCAGCACCACCAGGCCCCCACTCATGTCCAACTCATGTCTCCCATCACCCCCACCCCCCCACCCAACATGGGCATCCCCCACCAGGCCCCCACTCATGTCTACCACCACCCCCACCCCCCAGCCACCATGGGCATCCCCCACCAGGCCCCCACTCATGTCTCCCACCACCCCCACCCCCCAGCAGTGCAGGGGCAGCCTCCACCAGGCCCCCACTTATGGCCCCTATCACCCCCACCCCCCAGCAGTGCAGGGGCAGCACCACCAGGCCCCACTCATGTCTCCCACCACCCCCACCCCCCAGCAGTGCAGGGGCAGCCTCCACCAGGCCCCCACTTATGGCCCCTATCACCCCCACCCCCCAGCAGTGAAGGGGCAGCACCACCAGGCCCCCACTCATGTCCAACTCATGTCTCCCACCACCCCCACCCCCCAGCATCCAGGGGCACCCTCCACCAGGCCCCCACTCATGTCTTCCACCACCCCCACCCCCCAGCCACCATGGGCAGCCTCCACCAGGCCCCCACTCATGTCTCCCACCACCCCCACCCCCCCAACAGTGCAGGGGCAGCCTCCACCTGGCCCCCACCCATGTCTACCACCACCCCCACCCCGCAGCCACCATGGGCATCCCCCACCAGGCCCCCACTCATGTCTCCCACCCACCCCACCCCCCAGCCACCATGGGCAGCCCCCACCAGGCCCCCACTCATGTCTCCCACCACCCCCACCCCCCCAGCAGTGTGGAGCACCCTCCACCAGGCCACCACCCATGTCTCCCACCACCCCCACCCCCCCAGCCACCATGGGCAGCCCCCACCAGGCCCCCACTCATGTCTCCCACCGCCCCCACCCCCCAGCAGTGCAGGGGCAGCCTCCACCAGGCCCCCACTTATGGCCCCTATCACCCCCACCCCCCAGCCACCATGGGCATCCCCCACCAGGCCCCCACTCATGTCTCCCACCACCCCCACCCCCCAGCCACCATGGGCATCCCTCACCAGGCCTCCACTCATGTCTCCCACCACCCCCACCCCCCAGCAGTGCAGGGGCAGCCTCCACCAGGCCCCCACTTATGGCCCCTATCACCCCCACCCCACAGCCACCATGGGCATCCCCCACCAGGCCCCCACACATGTCTCCCACCACCCCCAACCCCCAGCAGTGCAGGGTCAGCACCACCAGGCCCCCACTCATGTCTAACTCATGTCTCCCACCACCCCCACCCCCCAGCATCCAGGGGCACCCTTCACCAGGCCCCCACTCATGTCTCCCACCACCCCCACCCCCCAGCCACCATGGGCATCCCCCACCAGGCCCCCACTCATGTCCCTCTGCACCCCCACCCCCCAGCATCCAGGGGCACCCTCCACCAGGCCCCCACTCATGGCCCCTATCACCCCCACCCCCCAGCAGTGCAGGGGCAGCACCACCAGGCCACCACCCATGTCTCCCACCACCCCCACCCCCAGCCACCATGGGCATCCCCCACCAGGCCCCCACTCATGTCTCCCACCACCCCCACCCCCCAGCCACCATGGGCAGCCTCCACCAGGCCCCCACTCATGTCTCCCACCACCCCCACGCCCCCAGCAGTGCAGGGGCAGCCTCCACCAGGCACCCACCCATGTCTCCCACCACCCCCACTCCCCAGCCACCATGGACATCCCCCACCAGGCCCCCACTCATGTCTCCCACCACCCCCACCCCCCAGCAGTGCAGGGGCAGCACCACCAGGCCCCCACTCATGTCCAACCCATGTCTCCCACCACCCCCACCCCCCCAGCCACCATGGGCATGCCCCACCAGGCCCCCACTCATGTCTCCCATCACCCCAACCCCCCAGCCACCATGGGCATCCCCCAGCAGGCCCCCACTCATGTCTCCCACCACCCCCACCCCCCAGTAGTGCAGGGGCAGCCTCCACCAGGCCCCCACTTATGGCCCCTATCACCCCCACCCCCCAGCCACCATGGGCATCCCCCACCAGGCCCGCACTCATGTCTCCCACCACCCCCACCCCCCAGCAGTGCAGGGGAAGCACCACCAGGCCCCCACCCATGTCTACCACCACCCCCACCCCCCAACCACCATGGGCATCCCCCACCAGGCCCCCACTCATGTCTCCCACCACCCCCACCCCCCAGCAGTGCAGGGGCAGCACCACCAGGCCCCCACCCATGTCTACCACCACCCCCACCCCCCAGCCACCATGGGCATCCCCCACCAGGCCCCCACTCATGTCTCCCACCACCCCCATCCCCCCCAGCAGTGTGGGGCACACTCCACCAGGCCACCACCCATGTCTCCCACCACCCCCACCACCCCATCCACCATGGGCAGCCCCCACCAGGCCCCCACTCATGTCTCCCACCACCCCCACCCCCCAGCAGTGCTGGGGCAGCACCACCAGGCCCCCACTCCTGTCTCCCACCACCCCCACCCCCCAGCCACCATGGGCAGCCTCCACCAGGCCCCCACTCATGTCTCCCACCACCCCCACCCCCCAGCCACCATGGGCAGCCTCCACCAGGCCCCCACTCATGTCTCCCACCACCCCCACCCCCCAGCCACCATGGGCATCCCCCACCAGGCCCCCACTCATGTCCCCTATCACCCCCACCCCCCAGCAGTGCAGGGGCAGCACCACCAGGCCCCCACTCATGTCCAACTCATGTCTCCCACCACCCCCACCCCCCCAGCAGTGTGGGGCACCCTCCACCAGGTCACCACCCACGTCTCCCACCACCCCCACCCCCCCAGCCACCATGGGCAGCCCCCACCAGGCCCCCACTCATGTCTCCCACCACCCCCACCCCCAGCAGTGCAGGGGCAGCCTCTACCAGGCCCCCACTTATGGCCCCTATCACCCCCACCCCCCAGCCACCATGGGCATCCCCCACCAGTCCCCCACTCATGTCTCCCACCACCCCCACCCCCCAGCAGTGCAGGGCAGCCTCCACCAGGCCCCCACTCATGGCCCCTATCACCCCCACCCCCCAGCAGTGCAGGGGCAGCACCACCAGGCCACCACCCATGTCTCCCACCACCCCACCCCTCAGCCACCATGGGCATCCCTCACCAGGCCCCCACTCATGTCTCCCACCACCCCCACCCCCCAGCCACCATGGGCAGCCTCCACCAGGCCCCCACTCATGTCTCCCACCACCACCACCCCCCCAGCAGTGCAGGGGCAGCCTCCACCAGGCCCCCACCCATGTCTCCCACCACCCCCACCCCCCAGCCACCATGGGCATCCCCCACCAGGCCCCCACTCATGTCTCCCACCACCCCCACCCCCCAGCAGTGCAGGGGCAGCACCACCAGGCCCCCACTCATGTCCAACTCATGTCTCCCACCACCCCCACCCCCCAGCAGTGTGGGGCCCCCTCCACCAGGTCACCACCCATGTCTCCCACCACCCCCACCCCCCAGCCACCATGGGCAGCCCCCACCAGGCCCCCACTCATGTCTCCCACCACCCCACCCCCAGCAGTGCAGGGGCAGCCTCCACCAGGCCCCCACTTATGGCCCCTATCACCCCCACCCCCCAGCCACCATGGGCATCCCCCACCAGTCCCCCACTCATGTCTCCCACCACCCCCACCCCCCCAGCAGTGCAGGGGCAGCCTCCACCAGGCCCCCACTTATGGCCCCTATCACCCCCACCCCCCAGCCACCATGGGCATCCCCCACCAGTCCCCCACTCATGTCTCCCACCGCCCCCACCCCCCAGCCACCATGGGCATCCCCCACCAGGCCCCCACTCATGTCTCCCACCACCCCCACCCCCCAGCCACCATGGGCATCCCCCACCAGGCCCCCACTCATGTCCCCCTGCACCCCCACCCCCCAGCATCCAGGGGCACCCTCCACCAGGCCCCCACTCATGGCCCCTATCACCCCCACCCCCCAGCAGTGCAGGGGCAGCACCACCAGGCCACCACCCATGTCTCCCACCACCCCCACCCCCCAGCCACCATGGGCAGCCTCCACCAGGCCCCCACTCATGTCTCCCACCACCCCCACCCCTCAGCCACCATGGGCATCCCCCACCAGGCCCCCACTCATGTCTCCCACCACCCCCACCCCCCAGCCACCATGGGCAGCCTCCACCAGGCCCCCACTCATGTCTCCCACCACCCCCACCCCCCCAGCAGTGCAGGGGCAGCCTCCACCAGGCCCCCACCCATGTCTCCCACCACCCCCACCCCCCAGCCACCATGGGCATCCCCCACCAGGCCCCCACTCATGTCTCCCACCACCCCCACCCCCCAGCAGTGCAGGGGCAGCACCACCAGGCCCCCACTCATGTCCAACTCATGTCTCCCACCACCCCCACCCCCCCAGCCACCATGGGCATCCCCCACCAGGCCCCCACTCATGTCTCCAACCACCCCACCCCCCAGCCACCATGGGCATCCCCCACCAGGCCCCCACTCATGTCTCCCACCACCCCGACCCCCCAGCAGTGCAGGGGCAGCCTCCACTAGGCCCCCACTTATGGCCCCTATCACCCCCACCCCTCAGCCACCATGGGCATCCCCCACCAGGCCCCCGCTCATGTCCCCCTGCACCCCCACCCCCCAGCATCCAGGGGCAGCACCACCAGGCCCCCACCCATGTCTCCCACCCCCCCCACCCCCCCCAGCAGTGCAGGGGCAGCCTCCACCAGGCCCCCACCCATGTCTCCCACCACCCCCACCCCCCAGCCACCATGGGCATACCCCACCAGGCCCCCACTCATGTCTCCCACCACCCCCACCCCCCAGCATCCAGGGGCACCCTCCACCAGGCCCCCACTCATGTCCCCCTGCACCCAGGTCCTCACAATCCCCAATCATGTGCGTTATAGTCAGCCTCCACAGCCAAAAGGCCCTACCAAGTAACCCATTCACCCACATGGAAATGGAAATTACATGTTACACCCCCAATGTCCATAAAGCAAATGAACCCATGTCCGTCACACACAATGGTTGCAATTGAATGGGAAAACACCCAACATGACATGCATGAAACCAATGAGATGATACCACACAGTGAAGTATGAAAACAAAATTGTATTAAAAAAAATTGAATGCAAATGAAATGAAACAAACTACAATGGCAATGAAAAAAAGATAAGCTGCATGTCCGTCCAAAAAAATCAAAAGTACAAATCCAAATCCAAAAAAATGTTGTTCAAAGTCACATTAAAAATAAAATCAATCCGAGAGAGAAAAATAAATGCAAAGACCATTGCTCCATGGAGAATAAATTAAAAATAAAAAAATAAAACAATCCAACGAAGAACTATGTACAAAACATGCAAGGGTCCATGAGTACAACTGAACAAAGGAAACCTACAAAAACCCTAACTAAAATCCAACTATATACAAAAAGTGGAGCAGTGTCCGTCGACTCCAAATCATAAGAAGAAACAAAGGAAACCTAAAACTAAAGAACTATATACAAAGGCGGCGGGCAAGTCCAGCGGCTCACTCCGTGGTGTTCCGGGCCAGGGCATCATCAAACTCCTCGTCTATGTCCCGGAGGCGGTCCTGTTCCATGGCCCCGAGGGTCCGCAGGGACAACGCCATCTGCTCCTCCAACCCCCTGCGGATTGCCTCGAGGCACTCGGCCCGCCTCAGGGCCCTCCGCATGGAGTTCTCCGCCCTGACCATCATGTGCCGTGCCTCTTCCGCCCGCCGCCGCTCCGCACCTATCTGCTGGCCCAACCGCAGCCACACGGAAGACACTTCCTGTCCTGGGTCCTCCTGCCCTCCGGCCGATGCCTGCCCCTCCGATGTTGATGGCCCCGAGCCATGATGCCTCCCATGTTGACTCTGCTGCTGCCTCCGACGCAACTGCCTCTGCCAGTACGACGGCATCCAGGCTGATGGAATCCACCGACGCCGTCGTGCACGTGCCCTGCCTGATGTTGCCGGCACATCCTCCATCTGATGGGGTACAGTTGCTGTACCACTTGCACCAGCAGGGATGCCCCCACCAGGCCCCATGTGTGCCTCAGTGGCGGCCTCCTCCTCCTCTGTGGAAACCACCAACCTGGATGGCTCCTCACCGTCTTCCGCCGTAGCAGGCCCCTGTGGGGTCTCACCCACCCCTTCCGCTGCAGCCGTGGGGGCATCCCCGCCGCCTTGCTCCACAGCGCCGTCTCCGCCCTCTTCTTCACTAGCCGCTGCGTAGAGGGAGACATAGAACACAAGCATCAGGGTACTGTTCAATGGTCCCCTAGACAGGAAGCAATAGCAGATGAGTACCACTGTCAAAGTACACTTCCATCATGTCCCTCCACAACAAATGGGTCAGTCCAGGCAAAACACACACAGTAACAGGCATGGTGCATGCCATGGACATTTCCATACATGTCCAATGGACTCTTGAAACATACAATGATATGGAACTCACATGCATCATGGGTCATGCCTATCACATGCACACACTTCACCTCAGTCACATCCATCTGGCCTCATACACCCCAAACACAGCGGATACAAGGGTAACTAGGCTGCATCAGTGAATCTGTGCATTGTCACACACATGTGTCATGCATCCATGGCATTCACAAGTCACAGACACGCAGGTCAGGCACACAGACATGGCTACCATATATGTACCTGGCATCAGCACCCATCCCTCACCCCCACCCATGTCCAGGAACAGAGACTGGCATGCTCTCATGTGTAAAATCTGCATAGGGCTCCCCATTTCGCATTTAAACACATGCAACAACCATGTGGTTCACACATCACTGGTCGCACATGCATTACCATGATGTCCCTGCACACATACATGCATACATGGCCTATGTCACACATAGAGGCAAGTATCAGACAAGCAGCACACCGCAACATGCCCTGTTTCACACAGCAATGCTTGGACACTTACCGCTCAACTCCAGACGGGTCTCCCTCTCAAGGATCTGGGCGTGGAGCGCTGGGCGTGCGCGTTCCAGGACCCTCATCTGGATGGAACTCATGCAGCCCCGGCCCCCCTCCACGAGGCGCCGGGCCTTCACGAGGGTCCTGGACCTCAAGTCCTCCCAGCGCTTCTTGATCTTCTGGACGTCGCGGGTTGCCACCCCCTCCGCGTTGATGGCAACCACACAGTCGGCCCATATCCTCTCCCGTCTTTCCTTGCTGGCGCAGGACGATCCAAAGAGGGCATCATACTGCCCCAGGACATGCTCCACCAGGACACCAACTTCGGTGGCAGTGAAGCTGGTGCCCCTCTGCCCCTCTGGCATGGGGTTGCCACTGGTGCCAGATGTGGAAGTGCCTGACATGGCAACCCCAGAGGCAGGAGTGGGTGGGCAACTGGGTCCTGGGGCTGGGCTGTGGAGCGATGTAATCCCAGTCGGGAGTCTTCTGTTCCAGCAGGGGTGGACACAGCAACTGGACCCCTGCAGATGGCTGATGTGCAGGCACCAAATGGCAGGGCACGGTGGCAGCAGGCAGGCAGGCAGGCAGGCAGGCAGCAGCAGCAGATGGCACGTGGGAGGCTGCTCGGGGCACTGGGGGGCAGTAATTCGGCCTTCTGGGCAGGAGCGTGGTCTTCCGTGTGTTTTCGCGTGGCCAGCTTGATACGGAGTGATTTGGCACGTGAAAATCCTGCACGTCAGCGTGAAATTCGAGGAAAGACCCTTAGCGCGTAAGCGCGTCAGCACACATACGCGATTCTATTGGACCAAAGGCCCTCAGCGCGTAAGCGAGTCTGTGACGTGACCCGCACGGGTGTTTCCCTCATAGCACGTGATGACGGAGCACACGTGGAAAGACTGCACGTCAGAGTGTCATCGCGTGTAATTGGACAAAAGTGCGCGTACACGCGATTGGCCTATGTACGTGTATTACAGGGGTGCGCGGGCACTTACACACGTGAGTACATCAGCGCACGTGTATACCGGGGTGCGCGGGAATTTCCACACGCTATTGGCCTGGGTACTGGATTTCAGGGGTGAGCGGGAAGTTTCACACGCGAGTACATCAGTGCACGTGTATACCGGGCTGCGCGGGAATTTCCACACGCTATTGGGCTGGGTACTGGATTTCAGGGGTGCGCGTGAAGTTTCACACGCTCGCCTACAACACGCGCAAAGAAACACGTACACCAGTAGGAAGCAGGCATACGTCGACCCGCGACGCATAAATTTGCGCGCAAAAAAAATAACAAGCTCAGATGCCAGGATGAATATACCATTCCTAGCAGCAGTGGCCGTGGGCTACCAAAGGAGGAGGAGGAGGATAGTCAGGGCCAGAATATTCACACCCAGAACCAGCCTTTTCGGGATGCCTGATGACCAGGTGTATGGGAGGTACAGGTTTCCACCACACATAATACTGGACCTGGTGAGTGAGTGGGAGGATGACCTCACATCACCCACCCTGTGCTCCCAAGCACTCAGCCCCCTAGAGAAGGTCCTCAATGTACTGCACTTCTTAGCCACTGGATCATTTCAGCGGACAAGTGCCATAGTGGGTGGGGTGTCACAGGCCAAGCAGTCACGCTGCCTACACCAGGTCTTGAACATCATCACTGCACGCCCATCAGTCCGCAGGCACATATACCTGCCCAGAACACCTGCAGAAAGGCATGCTGCCGCCCTGGATTTTTATGGTGTGGCACGATTCCCCAAAGTGCTAGGTTCCATCGACTGCACCCATGTGGATCTACGTCCCCCCCAGGGCATCTGAGCACATCTATAGGAACTGCAAGCACTGGCATTCCATCAACGTGCAGGTAGTATGTAATGCCAAGGGAATCATCACCTCAGTATATGCCAACTATCCCGGGTCCACCCACGACAGCTTCATTTACCGAATGTCCACCCTAAGCCGGGACCTAGAAGCTGGGCGGCATGGCGATACATGGCTGCTTGGTGAGTATGAATGCCACTGCACATGCATGCATGTCAGATACTGAGCAAGGTCACAACCCCACCAATGATACCAATCACCACCTCCACAGGGGACAGTGCCTACCCTCTCAGCCCCCACATGATGACGCCAATTCGGAACCCCACCACGCCACCCGAGGTAAGATACAACACAGCCCACATTGCAACCCGGGGCATAGTGGAGCACACATTCGGAGTGCTTAAGTCACGCTTTCGCTCCCTTGACCGTTCTGGCGGGCAGCTGTTATACGCTCCCCCAGTAGTGTGCAGGATCATAGTGGCAGCATGTGTCCTGCACAACGTTGCAACACGCCGAGGCCTGGCCGTGGACATGGTGGTGGCCCCACATCCCCAACCACATGCACGGCCGCTGCGCATGGGAGGGGAAAGGGCACGGGGGGAGGCAGCCCGTACACAGCTAGTGGCTAATTACTTCACATAGAAACCACACCCCTGTGGAGTGCACACTGCCCTGGCACATACCATCTGACAATCAATGATGACTCAACCTGACACTGATCCTGAATGTCTGGAGAATCAACCGTCAAAACCATATCAGCCTGAGATTGTTCACCTGGAAGTGTTACAATGTATGCATCCCTACCTACACAGACACCACCAATGCAGTTTCATGAAAAAACACATTCATGCAGCTAAAATGAATACCCACTTGCAAAATGCAACATGAGGACAGTGCCATGTCACCCAACCCATCCCCAGCACCACCACACGACACACCGTGCCATGTCATGCTATGTGCAGGTAAACAAAGTAATCCCCACAACATGACACAAGTGTCACAATGTACAGTGTCCCTAATTGAAACTCGCGACACCTGAAATGCTCACAGTAATGCAGGACCAACAACACACTTGAGCAGGTATTCAGCAATAACACTTATCAGCTACTGACCCTCAAAACTACCATTAACATGACATTACGAATGTAAGGAATTAGTAGTCTCACCACCTGGAAATGCCTGCACTCCCACCACTTCCAACTGTACAGTGTTGCCGCCATGTAGAGCTGTAGGTGCACTGCTGCCAACATGGACCCCATCTCCAAAGTAGAGGGCCTTGTGTAGACATGAGGAAAGGACCTGCAAATTAGGAGGTAGACACGGATGATGAGTTACACATCAATGCAACATGCAGTGTACAACACAACAGCAATATGCACTAGGAATGTATACACAGTATTGACTAGACTACCCACACATGTAGTGGGAGTCCAATGTCACCATGTACGTCAATGTCACTTGGGCACACCCTTTGCAAGCCCATGGAAACGGGAAGCAGGAGGGGTGTGTGTGATAAAAACCCAAGCATCTTAACCAAATACATGACAAGCCTGCATGTGCCCAGCCACAATGCAGCGTATGCCCACAGTAGCCACAGAAGGCAACACATTGTCCCAAAAAAAAAAAAAAAAAAAAAATCAAAAATGGCCATTAATGGGCCCGAGGGGGTTGGGGAGGCCACCCAGGAGGTCCGAGGACATGGTGCACACCAAAACCCACCTGTGTGGATCTTGCGAAAAAAAAACACCTCCATGGGCTCATGGCCCACACGGCTACCCTATTGTGGGAGTATCACTGCTGTCGCTATTATCACCCTGTGCAGCTGCATCCGGAGGTGGTTGCACTATGGGAGGCAGCCCACGCAAGGCCCTAGTCTGTTCCTCCATGGCTGCAAGCATTCGGGTGTGGTAGGTCTCGTTCTGGAGGATGAGTGTGCAACAACTCACGGGATGCCCGGACCTCCGCCCTAGTTGCCTGCATCTCAGCTGAGAGCGTACGGGTGAGACGCTCCAGCTGCTGTTCTGTCCTTCGGTTTGTTGAAGCCTCAAGCTCAACAAGAGTCGTCCTGAGGTAAAGGAGCTCCAGCCTCAGGGCTTCCCTGTGGCCCTGGGACTATATGGAGATGGCTTCCTGCAGAGTCACCAGTGCCGCCCGCCTGTCCCTGTTGGACGCCAACATGTCCTCCCTGTGTGACTGGCAGATGGAGTCGGTTGCCTGCTGTAGTCGCTCCATCAGCCTTTCGGGGGGGACAATGGAAGTGGCCACCCTATCCATGGCCTGAGCCATCATCTCTGATGATGCTGCCTGTTGGGTTGCCATACCGTAAATGGATTGCTCCCATGTGGTATTGCCAGGTGGCGTACGGCCACCACGTCGGCGGGCACACAACCTGTCTGGGGCAAGGCGAATTGCGCCTTGCTGTGCCGGCACTGCCTGAGGCTGCAGGACTGCATTCCCCCTCTGATCTGCTGGCCCAGGAACAGGATCAGATGTCGCAGAGTGTGACCCTGCATCCGTAACCACCAAAGGCGTAGCTGCCAACACTGACATCCCCATTGAGGGTTCTGACCCTGGTGCAGGTGGGTGGGACAGAACAGAATCCCTCCCAGGAACACTCACTTGCGACGGCACGTAGGTCTCATCATCCGAATCAACACCTGAGTACAGCTCGGGGGAGGTGCAGCCAGAGACACCCCTTGAGAGCACGACCTGCAGCAGTTGTGGGTTCTCACCCACCACCACACCACGTCCCTCACTGGTGTTCGGTCGGCCCTCAGACCCCTCCTGGGTCTGCACCATCTCCACAACCCCAGCAGTATCAGGTGCGTCTTCCCCTGCAAAGACATAAAAGCAAACAAATGGAAACAGGCATTAGCACCATGGCACACAATGAGGGCTGAGAAGCAACAGAACCAGTACTTGATTGACATATGTCCCACATGACTAAAACCCTCCCATGCATGCACCCTCACTGCGTATGAAGGGCAGGCAAATGGCACACACTGATGACACCAAGATGGAAGATGAACACATTTTCTGCATGCTGCCTGGCAGTGGCATCACACATTGGCCTGTGATTGCCAGGTGAAATACACATGCCATCACACAGATGGCATGTACCATTGCTATTGAGTGAAGATGGAGAGGAGGGCAGCACTTATTCATTCAGTCCAGTTCCCTCATGCAATAGCTTTTCTAATTCAAACAGGTCTGATTTTTCACCTGGAGCTGCCAGTCCAAAATGGTCCGATTGCACAGGGACATGTGTGAACAAATGATATCCAGGTAACAAAGTCACTCCACTTTACCATAGCCATGTCAGACATGTGACTAGAGGACTGAGAAATGCCTAGTAAAAGTGGTGGAATGCAAACAATCTGCCTGAAAGAACAGAGAAAAATAAGCAACAATGTTGTGGCAAGGTGACACTTCAAGGGCAACTGGCGTGCAGTTGGGCTGGATGTCTACTGTTGGCAGAAGGGATACTGCTATGGCCAAATGCTGCTGCGCAGAATGTATTGCATGAAGCACATGGGTGACCCAAACGACTCAGGCGCACACACCCTCACCTGGCACACAAACAGAAGCCCTCACACACACACCATGCACATGGATGACACACACATGCATGTGCACTCACCGGACAATGCCTCATAATCAGGCAGATCTCCCACACCTTGGATCTGTTCCTCCGTGACGTAGGTCCCAGCGACTGACTCATGTGGAGTGAGTTCCATGTCTTCTACTGAAGACCCACCTCCAGTCACTAGAGTTGCAGCATGACTTGAGGCCAGCTTATTCTTTGCCCTGCGCTTTAGGTAATTCCAGCGCTTATAGCAATCATTGGCTGTGCGCCTCACGATTCCAAGGGCACTTACGATGTCCGCAACGGTCTGCCAGTGTGCCTGGCGTTGTGCAGGTGTGGTCTTGGATCCTGCAACAATGACCATCTTGTTATCATGTGCGGACACATACTCGACAAGTGCATTCAGTTCGGCATCCGTGAAGCTGGGCTTCCTCGATGGGCCGAACTGTGTAGCCGTGTCTAGGGCATCAGCCTGTGCCGGACGAGCACTCTTCCTCTTCCGCTTGGAAGGTGGTGGTGATCCTGAGTGTCCTGCGCCGCTCTGGACACTAGGGGCAGGAGCCCTTGTGGACTCTGTATCAGGAGTGTGGGATTGCACACTCAGCATGGGAGTTGGTGCAGGCATTGGCTCAAGTGTAATGGTGTCAGGGGGAATGTCAGCAGGATGAACTAGGACCGACACTGTCCTGGCTGGGTGTGTGAGAGCTGCGGTGGATGGAGCCGCAGCTGCCCCTGCAGCCTCTCCACCCTGCCTACTTGGGGCAGCAGATGACCTTGCGGCCCCTGATCCACGTGGCCTGATGACATCAAGGTGCACCAGCGCACGTGTCATAGGCCTGCTGACCTGGAAGTCAGCCATGGAGTCAGCCAGGTCTGGTGCCACAATGGGCTGGTCCAACAAGGGCTGAGCATGGATGGTGTCAGCCACATCAGCCTCAACTAGGGGGGGGGGGGATTATGGGTGCCCTTGACTGGTCCTCCACACATGGGGGGACAGGGTTACCCTGCAAGTAACGACCACGTCCCCTACCGGATCCACCACGGCCACCACTTGTGGCTCGTCCACCTTTGCCACCCTTACGGATTCCTCGCCTCCCAACCATGGCACTGATGTTAATGTGCATATGGGAGTGGCTGTAAACTATTGTCCTGGGCAATTGGGGGTCAAAGGGGTTGGGTACCAGATGGTAATTGTACCCTAGTGCTCTAGCAAGGCTGAATGTGACCCCTGGGGAAAGATGACGGGTCACGCAATGCACAGGAAGCCCAAAAAAGGGAGATGACGTGCACGCAACCCCTCCTAAACCACGTGTGTGGAAAAAAAAAACTGCACTACGCTGTGGCACCCAGTAACACAAGAATGAACGTATGCGTGTCACACGCAGCCTAGAATGACCTCTGAAGGGGTAGGCTACACAAGGGGCAAGCACAGATGTTAGATACGTGCGTGACTCACCGTCTGCCAGGAAAAAGAGCGTGAAAAAGAAGCGCATTTGGTTGGCAACACCCCCGCCAAAAGAAGAATTGTACGCTGTCTGAGGAGACAGGACAACAGTAGAAGGGAACACTGTTTGAGGGAACAGGCCCAGGAAAACCAGAAAAAGAGAAAAAAGAGAAAAAGCTGTCAGAGGTAACAGGGAGTACGAACTTGAAACGCTGTGAAGTAAATCGCGTGTCAAACGACAAGAAGTACAGATTTCACCCACTCGCTCTCCACGAAAAGCACGTACAAGGAAATGATGTTCTACACATACCTTTTATGCAGGCCCACACGTCCAGCGTCACTTCCGCGTGTACGCGCTAGGGCCATTTCCACCAATTACACGCTTTGTCACTTCCGCGTGTATGCGCTATTTCCACCAATTACACGCTTTGGGCCTCATTACGACCCTGGCGGAATTCGGAAAACGATGGCGGAAATGCAATACCGCCATCGAATAGCGCTCGGTGCGACTATGACCCGTCACCGCAAAGTACGAAGCCATTAGCGACACCGTAGTGAAAGCCAACGCTAACTGCACCAAGCACGCGCGCGCGCGCCATGCCAAACCGTAAACACCACCATGGCGCAAGGGTACGCCAATTCCGACCCTAGCGGACATGTACCTAACGCCATCAAGCATGGCGGAATGTACCATTCCGCCATGGTGAGAAGTACGGCATCGCGAATCAACCGTAAACGGCCCCACTGAGTGCCTGTACACCGCTCCCTGCCCACAAAGTACAACTCCCCGTAGGTGCAATGAAGTCACAATGCAACCAGTGAAATGTACAAGTCACCCATGCATGCCAACGAACAAAAGAAACACAAGAGGGGCCAATGGGAGCTGCAGGGCACAGATGGCACGAATACAGAAGCCAATCCAATGGACATGACCACAGTCCCCCCCCCCCCGAAACGCACGCAAACACAGGCACCTGTGACCAGCAACATTCCGAAAATCACATCATTCCACCAGTCCACCTGGCTGACCGGCATCTGTTACACAAAACCCAATCCCCCGCCCCTGAGCATGACAACATTCAAACAGTCATATTGGCAGCCCCCATCCCTGACCTCACTGGGCTTCGTAGGCAAACGCGCCCAGTACAGTACCACGCAACTAAACTCCGAAGCTGGAACCCAATGCAGATCTCCTCACAATACATCGCTCCCCAAATAGGAATATGCCACATCACTTGCAAAGAAGAACGCTACACGGGCCAAATCATAATAGAAATTTAATGCACAACAAAATCACCAAGCCCATACAGCCATTAGGCCATGAACTCCAAAACACATTTCACCATCGTGGGCTGCATCCGCAAGAAATGACCAGCCACTACTTGTGTGACGCCCTGTTCCATCATGGTACACAGAGCCACATTCACGTACGAAAAGGCAACATGGAAGCGCACAGAACCGCAGGGCCGTCCCAATGGGGAGGCACTAGTCCAGCTGAAAGGCCGAAATGTTGCTCCGAGCCACTAGTACTGCGTAAGGGCATGTAGCCCATTGGCGATCGTCCCATAAGATCGTAATGCTGCTCCACTGATTAACACGAAGCAGCAGGTGTCGGGAGTAAAAGCCATCTGCAGGAGTGGCATACAGATGGCAGTGGCAAAAGGGGAGGAGATACCTGTCAACCAAAAGAAAAGAAAAAGAATAGAATGCCCATCAGAACTACATTCGAACAACTCACTTCAATGATCACACTAAATCCACAGCCATATGCATGCTAGCCCACTCCAAAGGATCATCACCACCCAAAAACCACTTGCGACTCATAACTGTCTATATCGAGGTGTAAACACCATCACAAACGAGTGTACCTGTGCATGCGTCTGTCAAAACAGAATCCATCAGATGGGATTGGTAACGTGCATGGACACAAGTGTCTGAGGGCGCGTCGAGACAGGGAGGGCTCAACAAGGCCAGATAGACGATGGTCCCACTATGGCAGCCCTGCATCACATAGCGCAGGGGAGGCGGATAGATTCCAAGAAGCCCTGTACATGGCAAACTCTGTATCAAATCACCTGCCCATGCATCCATTCATCATTCCCTCATCCCGGGATTAAAACGCCTGAATATTTACTCACATAACATTAGAAATATCCATTGAGTCTGTGCGTTATGCAGCCTGCAAAATCCACAGTGCCCCAGCCCGTAATTCCAGTGTAGTGAAGTAACATGTATTTGGGAACGTCCGGCCTCATCGCCCACGTCGCTATTGCGCATCCCAAACCATTCATATCAATCATTGCATCCTCGCCATGGCCCCTGTCTCAAGGACATTGAACAATAGAACGTTATATTTGCAGTCAGACCTGTGGGCATTTCCTCGCCGCTAGCTGAAAACCGAAAGCGCCGCCCTTCGAATTCCTCATTTGCAACATCACGTCGAAGAGGCATCTGTGGCCGTTTGAAATCACTAATTAATCCATCTAGTGCGGCTGTGTGTGAAAATGGCAACTGCCTTCACCCACAAATGGGACGCCCCGCCCGTCGTTGCAACTCGGTACAGTGATGCATGAGGGCCCACCGTTACTCGAGTACTACGTACCACTGACCCTTCACAAGTCTGTTCGCGACTGCACAGATAGTACGTGAAACAATGGGACCACAGCAGAATGAACATATCAACCAATGTCACACGGCCATCGGGTACAAATACATGATTGCAATAGCAAGATGCCATTCCTCGAATTGCAGCGTTGTGTGCGGGACGTGCTCGGCCAAAGGGGAGAGCAGTTTGCACAGGTGGAATGAATCACCACAGGTGGAGGCCATACAGCCTGAAAACACATAAATTGCACACCCAGTCTCCTCCCACAACCACACCGAAATGCTACCGGCAGGACTCGCGATGTTGGCCCTGGGGGACCTGATAGCACTGCAAGTACTCCAACTCCAAGAAGAAGACGAACACCAACTACAACCGGCCGCACGGAGGAGACGCAGGAGGAGGAGGAGGCCAAGGCAGGGCCAGCAAGGGCCGCCAGCACAGCCACCACCACCACGCAGGCAGCCCGCAATCCCACGCCTCCGAGCACATCCGTTCAACCTCACTGATGAGCAGATCCACACCCTCTACCGTCTGGACCGGGACACCATAGCCGGCATTGTGGACATGACACAGGCTGACCTTGTCAGCATGATAGATAGCCCAACCGCCATCCCACCCCTACTGAAGGTGGTGTCTGTACTACACTTCCTGGCCACAGGCACCTACCAGCACACAGTCGGACAGTTGCATGGCATTTCTCAGCCACTGTTCTCACGGACACTATTGCAAGTGCTCGATGCCCTCCTGCAGCACGCAGACGACTACATCTCTCTACCACGCTCGGAGCAGGAAATTACCAACACAAAAGTGGGATTCCATGCACTTGCCGGCATACCGGGTTGCATTGGTGCCATCGACTGCACCCATGTGGAATTGGTCGTCCCACATGCCATGGAGGCCCAGTACCGCAACCGAAAACAATTTCATTCCCTGAATGTACAAATGGTGTGTGACTCCAACAGGATCATTACACATTGTTGTGCCCGATTCCCTGGATCAACCCATGATTCTATGGTCTTGAGGAACTCTACAATACCACGCTACATGGAGCGACACGCAGGGAACAGATCCTGGCTACTCGGTGAGTCTCATTACATGCATGATAATGTGGGGTATGTGATTCGGCAAGGACCTGGCAGGAAGGGGGGGGGGGGGTGTGCGTACGTAGCAATGGCATTCCACATCATACGTTTATCGTCCACATACAGGTGATGCTGGATATCCACTGAAGAGATGGCTCCTCACACCAGTCCGGAACCCACGGGACCAGCATGAGGAGGACTACAACCATGCCCACTCACGTACCCGTGTAGTCATTGAACAGGCATTCGGCCTACTGAAGGGTCGTTTCCGCTGCCTCAGCAGGTCTGGCGGGGCACTCCTGTACCGCCATGAGAAGGTTGCAAAGATGGTGATGGCATGTGTCATGCTCCACAACATGTGCGTACGTAGAAATGTGCCCATGCCCCCTGACGCAGAACTGCAAGCACCTGATGATGGTCATGATGAGGGTGGGGATGTGGCAGCACCTCAAGGAGTCTGCGAGGCACCGGAGGGCCGTGACATTCGTCAGCATCTCATTGATGTATGCTTCTAGCACTCACGCCTGGTGGCTGATACATGGACACGGGACTCGTGGCACTGTGTGTGTCTGGGACATGCACAATATGGACTGTACGCCTATGATGGCCTAGTACACAAAGATCAATGTCCACACATCTCATTGGTTGATCGTGCACTGTTTATGGCATATGTGATATCATGTTGTACACCCTATCGACCCGCCACCCAAGTGAGCCCAACACACCCCCTCCACCCTCCTACCTCCCCCCCGAACACCAGTGTCCAAAGATGCTCATTGTCAGTGGGCAGTCGCTATTGCAAGCCCCCTCTGCGGGTATCAGGGGCACCCCTGCCTGTGGAGCGCAGGTTCCTCCCAGATCTACGTTGGGGGCTGCCCTGGACGGAACTTGCAACGGATGATGTCTCTGCCTGCTCACGTCCATGCATGTCCCTAAGGGTTTGCGAGAGCTCAGTGAGCACACGGCGCACTGCGGCAAGTTCGGCACATACGTCCTTGGACGTCGCATGCAGTTCCCCCCTCAGGCTCTCGGTGCTTCTCTCCATTTGGACTCTCAGGCTCTCGGTGCTACTCTCCATTTGTGCCCTTAGTGTCTCTGTACCTCTCTCCATTTCTGCCCTAAGTGTCTCAGTTGATGTTTCTATGTCTGCCTTAGTGCCCCCACATTCATCGGCATGGTCCTTGAGGAGCGTGGCCAGTTGCTGCTGTTGCACGATTAACTGGTCGAGGGACTGTTGCCTCTGCTGGGCCATGGCCATTTGCGGGGGTGTCACAGAGGGGCTGTGGACCTCATGTTGCCTTGCCACAGGGCTTGTGGGGGATGGCCAGTTGTCGTCTTGTGGGTGCCCCTGCGTGGCATCCTCATGTTGTACGGGATGGGACAGACAGGGGGATTGGGACAGGTCATGGATGGATCTGACTTCGACATCCCCGTCTTCTGTGTCGGAGCATGCTGCCATCAATGGGGTGTCACCTATGGTGCTGCTGCCACCAGAGGCAGTGCCTTCTGTGGCATCCGTTGGGGGGACCTGTGGTGGTGGTGTTGTGGGCATGCTGGCTGCTGGGGTGCCTGTTGATGTTCCCTCCTCTGTGCTGCCACCTGATTTGTGCTGCTGCCGTGTCTTGATGCGTGCAGCTGAGGTGGAGGGTCTTTGGCCGTTGGTCTTGGCCCTCTTTGCAGGTGTGCTGGTAGGGGTGTCCTGATGCTCGTCGTTTGGATCGGACCCTGTGGTGGAGTAAAGGAGGGCGAGGGTTATTGATGGGTCTGTGGGAATTGGAATGGCATTGTATCACATGCATTGGGGTGGTACCTGAGGGTGATTTGGGTCGGGGCCTTGGAGGTGCTTTCATTTGTGTGTGGAGTGAGGGTGCAGTTGTTTGGCAGCCTGCAGTTAGGGTGTGCCTGCTGCACGTGTAGTGCGTGTTTTAGGGGTTTTTAATTATTTATGTATTTATTGTGGGTTTTAACGTGCGCTATCAGGCCGATGTGTGTGGACGTTCTCCTGGACATGTGTTTCTGTTGCACTATGTGGACACATGGTACTTCACATGGATGGACTTTGTGGATTTGGCATTGTTTTATCTGGCCCACCTACCTGAATCTTCGGATGTCTGCACTCCTTTCTCCATCCCTCCGACTCCCTCTATGCTCTCCATTCCGATGGTGGAGGCACAGATTTCTTCCCAGGGGGTCAACTTGATGGGTGATTCAGGACCTCCCCCGGTGGCTGTGGCAATGTTGCGGTTGGCAGAGAGTATGCTGCGGACGCGTATCCGCAGGTCGTCTCATCGCTTTCGGCATTGCTGTGGGGTGCGGGGTGCGGTCCCCACCGCACTTACCCGCTGTGCCACCAGAGCCCATATGGCCTTCTTGTTTGCAAGTGCCGTCCTGGTCATTTGCGTGGAGAAGACGACGGCAGCATTCTCCTGGAGGGTCTCTGTTAGCACGGTGAGTTCCTCACGGGAGAAGTGGACCTGCCGCTTGCGGTCGCACGCTTTCTTCGCTACTTTTCCCATTTTTCTTGGTTTCGCTAGGGTGGATGACGGGTTGGGGTGTGTCTCAGGGTAGTGTTTTTGGTGGTTGTGTGGTTTTAGTGGTTTTATAGGTGTACGGCGGGATGTTTCCCGTTCCGGGCCCATGTTTTTACTTCCGTTTCCGTATATTTACGGTCACCGTACTTTCCGGTAGGCGCACACTGCGGTGTCCGCTGTGATGGGTGGCGGTATTGCACCTAGGGCGCCGTACGGCGGCGGTGTGGGCCGTTTTGGGGTCATTTCCGCCATCGCGGACTTTGCACTTCCGCCATGCCGTGGTGCTCGTGCCCGATGGGTCGGAATGGGCCGCACTTTGCTCCTTCGTGCAATGGCGGAAACGCTATTTACGCTGTGGCGGTCCGGTCAGTCACTTTCCGCCAGGGTCGTAATGAGGGCCTTTGTCACTTCCGCGTGTACGCGCTATTTACACCATTTACACGCTTTGTCACTTCCGCGTGTACCCGCTATTTCCACCAATTACACGCTTTGTCACTTCCGCGTGGACGCGCTATTTCCACCAATTACACGCTTTGTCACTTCCGCGTGTACGTGCTTTTTCCACCATTTACACACTTTGTCACTTCCGCGTGTACGCGCTATTTCCACCAATTACACGCTTTGTCACTTCCGCGTGTACGCGCTATTTCCACCAATTACATGCTTTGACACTCGGACGTGTCTTTCATTTTTTTAACACGCAACATTTCAAACGTGTGCCATATTCAACGTGCACGTGACTTCATAGACCCGCATATGCTGGTGGCCTTTGGGCCAATGAATGTACAGAGGTGTGCTGACGCGCTTACGCGCTAAGGGCCTTTCCTCGAATTACAGGCAGACGTGCTGGATTTTCACGTGCAAAATCACTCCGTATCAAGCTGGCCACGCGTTCACACATGGAAGACCACGCTCCTGCCCAGAAGGCCGAATTACTGCCCCCCAGAGCCCTGAGCACGCTCCCACCTGCCATCTGCTGCTGCCTGACTGCCTGCTTCCCACGTGCCCTGCCATTTGCTGCCTGCACATCAGCCAGGGGTGCTGTTGCTGTGACCACCCCTGCTGGAACCGAAGACTCCCGACTGCTTTTCCATCGCCCCACAGCCCAGCCCCAGGACCCAGTTGCCCACCCACTCCTGCCTCTGGGGTTGCCATGTCGGGCACTGCAACATCTGGCACCAGTGGCAACCCCCGGCCAAGGAGGCAGAGGGGCACCAGCTTCACTGCCACCGAAGTTGGTGTCCTGGTGGAGCATGTCCTGGGGCAGTATGATGCCCTCTTCGGAAGGTTGCGCGCCGACAAGGAAGGACAGACTCGGATCTGGATGGACACCGTGACTGCTATCAACGCGGAGGAGGTGGCAGTCCGCGACTACGAACGTGTCAGGAAGCGCTGGGAGGACTTCAGGTCCAGGACCCTCAACAAGGCCCGGCGCCTCCTGAAGGCAGCGGATGCTAAGGGGCGCCGGGGCCACTTGTCGGAAGATCAGATGAGGGTCCTGGAACGCATATCCCCAGCGCTCCACGTCCAGGTCCTTGAGAGGCAGACCCGTCTGGAGTCGAGCGGTAAGTGTACATGCATACTGATTGTAAGCTGTGTGTGTGGTGTGCCAGGAGTGTGCAGGTTGAACATGTATTTTTATGTGGGCAAGTAGGGGGGGTGTACAGGGCCTTGAGGGTGACACATGCGAGGGGTCTCATGTGTGACACATGGATGGTGCTTGTGTGTGTGGGCTTGCATGGCACAGGATGTAGAGGAATGATTGTCAGGTGTGACATGGATGTCGATCGGAACACTTCGACAGTTGGCGGAGGTGTACACATGCATGCAAGTTTGGTGGTGTGTGTGCATGTGTAGTGTACTCCCTATGTTGCATGTGATGTGTGGATGACCTTTGGCTGCTCATGCTGTTGTATGTGAATGGATGGTGCTCGCTGTTGCAATATGCCTGTGGTATGGCTCATGTGTGCAAGTTGAAATGACATGTGTGTTGGGGATTGTTATGCAATGTCTGAGGTTTACCAATGCAACTCATGTATGACTGTCATGTGTGTATGAGTCCATTGGACAGTGCCCTGATGCCTGTGTTTTCTTTCTCCCTGTCTGCAGCGTCAACTGATGAAGAGGGCGGAGAAGGTGCTGTGGAGCACAGCGGCAGGGGTCGCACCACCAGCCGGAGACGCAAGGCCCGGATCCCCTCCCAGGTTCTGATCTCGTCGGGGAGTGAGGAGTCCGGTGCCGTGTCCCAGGCCGCAGATGCCAAGGGGAGGTCCAAGAGGTGGAGGTTGGAGTTGGACTCCTCGGCAGCCGAAGGGGCAGCTGGGACCCCACTGGGCCCAACGGAGGAAGATGGCACGGAGTCATCCAGGTTGGTGGGTGGTTTGGAGGAGGAGGAGGCCGTGCAAGCGACAGAGGCGGGGTCTGGAGGTGGGGATTCCACTGGTGCTAGTGGTGCAGTGCAGGATCTGGGACAGGAGGCAGCACAGGCCGCCGCGGAGGTGCCTGTGTGCAATCCTGTCCCTGCTCCTGTCACTGCATCATCTTGCACCAGCGGGGATGCCTACCTCCAGACCCGTTCTCAGGGAGGGGATTGGCTTACGACACCTGGCCTTCCTCTCCGTGCGGATGTGGCTATCCTGCACCAGGTTGAACCTGTCCAGGGTGGGGTGGCGTTGCTTCAACGGGCCATGCGAGCTGACCTGCAGTCTTTTCATGATGAGTCTGCACGTCTTCTTGCATGGCTCATTGACTGCGTTGACCCACTGGGACAGCTCACCAGGGCTGGATTCCTCCGTTTCCTGGACCTTGTTCTGACCCCCTCCTCGACGGAACCCACTATGCCCCAGTCGTCCTCCATGCCATCTTCCCACCCATGTGTCACATGGGTGCCCTGTGGAGCTGCCTCCGACCGTGCGGCCAGGCTGGTGGACAACAGATCCCTGCCACAGTCGGGAGTCGGACGACCAGCAGGGGTGGCCACATCAACGACTGCACCCCAGCTGGAGGAGGATGTGCAGGCACCATCGGACAGGGCACATGGACAGCAGCAGCTGCAGCAGCAGGAGGCTGTAGGTGGGAGCCACGATAGCTCGGGGCCTTCAACATCGGAGGGGCAGGCATCGGCCGGAGGGCAGGAGGACCCTGGACGGGAAGTGTCTTCCGTGTGGCAGCGGTTGGGCCACGCCATAGATGTGGAGCGGCAGCGGGCGGAAGAGGCGCGGCTCACGATGGCCAGGGCGGAGAACTCCATGCGGAGGGCCCTGAGGCGGGCCGAGTGCCTCGAGGCAATACGCAGGGAGTTGGAGGTGAACATGTCGGCGTCCTTGCGGACCCTCGGGGCCATGGAACAGGACCGCCTCCGGGACATAGACGAGGAGTTCGATGATGCCCTGGCCCGGAACACCACTAAGTGAGCCGCTGGACTGGCCCGCCGCCATTGTATATAGTTATTTAGTGATAGGTTTCCTTTATAGTTTATTTTTATTTGGAGTCGACGGACACTGCTCCACCTTTTGTATATATTTCCATTTTAGATAGGTTTTTTGGTAGGTTTCATTTCTTCTGTTGGGATGATGGACCCTGAATACTTTGTACATAGTTGGACTTTGGATTTGGATATTTTTTTTACTATGGATATTTTTTTCCATGGAGCAATGGTTTTCATTTTCTTTTTTCCCTTCATTTCCTTTTTATGGACTTGAACTTTGGAAGACATTTTTTAGGATTATCATTTATTGATTTTAATTTGAAAAGGGACAGCCAGCTTAATTTTTTACTTGTGTATTTTGTTTCATTTTGATTGCCATTACTGTTGTTATTAATACATTATTTGGATTTTTTAATTCTTCAATGTGTGGTTTCATCTCATTGTTTTCATGCATGTCATGATATGGGTTTTCAGGTTCACTTGCAACTATTGTGTGTGTGTGAGACACATGTGTTGATTTACATTGTTTCCATTGGAGTAGTATCATGGGTGCATGTAATACTTGGTTGTGTCTTTGGGCTGTGGTGGCTGGCCATGAGGCCCATGCTTGAGGATTGTCAGGGCCTGTGGGCAGGGGGACATGGGTGGGAGCCTGGTGGAGGCTGCCACTGCACTGCTGGGGGGGTGGGGGTGGTGGGAGACATGAGTGGGGGCCTGGTGGGGGCTGCCCATGGTGGCTGGGGGTGGGGGTGGTGGGAGACATGGTTGGGGGCCTGGTGGAGGCTGCCCCTGCACTGCTGGGGGGGGGTGGTGGGAGACATGAGTGGGGACCTGGTGGAGGCCGCCCATGGTGGCTGGGGGGTGGGGGTGGTGGGAGACATGGGTGGGGGCCTGGTGGAGGCTGCCCCTGCTCTGCTGGGGGGGTGGGGGTGGTGGGAGACATGAGTGGGGGCCTGGTGGAGGCTGCCCATGGTGGCTGAGGGGTGGGGGTGGTGGGAGACATGGGTGGGGGCCTGGTGGGGGCTGCCCATGGTGGTTGGGGGGTGGGGGTGGTGGGAGACATGAGTGGGGGCCTGGTGGGGGATGCCCATGGTGGCTGGGGGGTGGGGGTGGTGGGAGACATGAGTGGGGGCCTGCTGGGGGCTGCCCATGGTGGCTGGGGGGTGGGGGTGGGTGGGAGACATGAGTGGGGGCCTGGTGGGGGATGCCCATGGTGGCTGGGGGGGTGGGGGTGGTGGGAGACATGAGTTGGACATGGGTGGGGGCCTGGTGGAGGCTGCCCCTGCACTGCTGGGGGGTGGGGGTGGTGGGAGACATGAGTGGGGGCCTGGAGGAGGCTGCCCATGGTGGCTGGGGGGTGGGGGTGGTGGGAGACATGGGTGGGGGCCTGGTGGGGGATGCCCCTGCACTGCTGGGGGGGTGGGGTGGTGGGAGACATGAGTGGGGGCCTGGTGGAGGCTGCCCATGGTGGCTGGGGGGTGGGGGTGGTGGGAGACATGGGTGGGGGCCTGGTGGGGGATGCCCATGGTGGCTGGGGGGTGGTGGTAGACATGGGTGGGGGCCTGGTGGAGGCTGCCCCTGCACTGCTGGGGGGGGTGGGGGTGGTGGGAGACATGAGTGGGGGCCTGGTGGGTGCTGCCCTTGGTGGCTGGGGGTGGGGGTGGTGGCTACTTGCGTTGGACATGAGTGGGGGCCTGGTGGTGCTGCCCCTGCACTGCTGGGGGGTAGTGGTGGTGGGAGACATGAGTGGGGGCCTGGTGGAGGCTGCCCATGGTGGCTGGGGGGTGGGGGTGGAGGGAGCCATGTGTGGGGGCCTGGTGGAGGGTGCCCCACACTGCTGGGGGGGTGGGGGTGGTGGGAGACATGAGCAGGTGTGCAGGGCAGTGCCCTGTTTTGTGGGCTGCCTGCAGGGGCCGTGGAGGGTGTACAGGGTACACCTGTGAGGACCCACCCAGCCAAATCGCGTGTGATAATTCCCACGCACCCCTGTAATACACGTACCCAGCCAAATCGCGTGTGATTATTCCCGCGCACCTCTGTAATACACGTACCCTGGCTAATCGCGTGTAAAACTTCACGCGTACCCCTGTCATACACGTACCCAGCCAAATCGCGTGTGAAAATTCCCGCGTACCCCTGTAATACACGTACCCTGGCTAATCGCGTGTTTAACTTCACGCGTACCCCTGTCATACACGTACCCTGGCTAATCGCATGTAAAACTTCCTGCGTACCCCTGATATGCACGTTACCCGCTTTGCGTTCCTTGGTTGGCAGCCCTATCAACTGGTCCAGGGTTAGCGCAGCCCTTTGCCATGATTTAGCGATTTTGATGGCTTTTCCTTGCACGAGGGCGTTCTTGGGGGCGTTACTGGCGCTGCTGCAGGGTCGCTGCGATACTCTGCGCCACGGCTGGTTTGGGAGCCTAAAATCCATGAATACGCTGTGCGCAGAAATCGGTTTTGGCGCACGCGCCTGGCGCAGACAATTGCACGCGGATACTCTTGCTTCAGCCGCTTGCGACACTTTTCTGCAAAATTCTATGAATTACCCTGTATATGTTTTTGCAACATTTATGGAAGCTTTGTTTACTATCCACAGTACAGAATGTACGGTGTGAATATTTTAAATCTCCCACTATTTCTATACTTTCCTTTTACTCCTCAATTTTTGAACACATCCCCTAACATTCCTTCATGAGCATTACAGTTGTAACTTGGAATGTTAAGGAAGCCTCAGTCATCCCATTAAGAGTCAAACAATTTTATCTCAATTATCCTAGTTTAAGATGAACATCGCCTGCATCCAAGAAACTCATCTAGACTCTGAAAGTGAAAATAACAAACTTTTGGGTGAGTAATATATTTTTCTCTAGTGTCTTTCAGAAAAGTGTTTGTGTCTCAATACTTAGAAATAAAAACAACTGAGTTTCAATTAATTAATGAAGAAAGGGATACTGATTATTATAGATATTGTCATTAATAATTTTCCAGCCACTATTGTAAATATCCATGGGCTCATAACTCCTAATCCTTGCTTCTGGAATAATCTTAAACAAATGGACATCGAGAAAAATTCAGATTGTTTAATAATCTGTGGAGATTGAAATCAAATTAGTGATTGTATACTGGATCGTAAATCTGACACCAAATTTGTCAAATCCAAATCCCACAGGAGTTTATTGAACTTCAAGAATGACCTGAATATGTTTGACTCTTTCCGTTTTTGTAATGCTGACCTAAAAGCATTTGGGTTCTTCCACACAAATCTTTTACTAGGCTTGACAAGAATTGTGTTAATTCCTCATTGGTCTCTGCCATCCAGAATTCCACAATAAGACCTGCAACCATTTTGGATCAAGCTCCAGTCCTTACTTCGATGGAAATGGAACCCCAACATTATAATCTATATAGATGGATATTTAACTCATTCTTTTTGAATGATAACACTTTTAATGAAAAAGCAACCAACTTTAATGTGTAATTCTTTAATAATAAACAGCAGAAGATACTTCAATAGACAATAATTGACATGCTGTAAAAGCCTATTTTATGGGTCTTATCATAGAATATGCATTTAAGTAAAAACAAGCTGCAGAAACTTCTAATGATCTACTTGTCTCTGATGATACTTTAAAAGATGTAATGTCTAATATCATTAAATTTAATAAACTATGCATGGAAAACACTCACAACTCTTTATTCCCAGTTAAAGCTTAATATAATGAGCTCTAAAAAGACCAGCAAATTACTTACCACCTATTTAAAACATAACAATTCAAAATCAGTTATTACATCTATTACAAATTCTGCTGCCAATAGAGTCACAAACAAAAATAAGATCATCAAAGTGTTCTTTGGTTTGAATTCTTAACTTTACAACTCTGATGTCAACATACAAGTACATGAAATAGATATGTGTTGGCTAAGCATGCTAATATACCTCCTAAACCAGTTAATTTAGCTGTATTGGATGAACCCATTAAAGAGGTTAAAAAAGACATCACTAACCTCAAATCAGGGAAAGCCACAAGTCTTGATGGTTTTTCAAATGATTTCTTTAAAACCTTTTCTGAATCCCTTTGCCCCAAGCTCCTTCAATTATATGAACATTTCTTTTCTCAAGGTCATAGATTTGGCACCCATTATTTCTATTTCATAAACCCGATAAAGGCCCTTCCTTACTTAAAAATGATCGTCCTATCTCACTTATTAATTCTGACTCCACAATATTTGCAAACATCGTTTAGAGCAATTTTAACCTAGTCTTATTTATTTTGACCAATCAGGGTATATAAAAGTTTGCAAATTCCTCTTCTAATACAATAGTCCTTGCCAATATTCTTTCCCACATGCAAAAATCAATTGATCCGAGGTTCTCCTTGTTAGAGGTGGCGTGAGAACCACAGGCCCCCAAACGCATCCATGGACGTACTCGGGAGAGAGACGCGGGACGTGTTTTGCTGGTACGGGGTCTCAGCGGCAACTGCCTCTATGGGACCTGCTTTATTAACAACCTGCATGCGCGAGCCGGAACGAGGCTTGCGCATGCTCTCAACGATTGCGTAATACGTAACATCCCTTCTTTTTTCCCAAGCAATGAACATACAAAACCATTAACCATAACGACACAGAACCAGAGTGCATGGGAACAGTTATCGACCTCCTAGGAGGCCGGGTCTATAATAAAGTCTTGAAACCTCGATGGGCGTTGGCACCCCTCCCTGCTCGGGTACCTTCTGCCCTCATCTCGAGGTGGTCTCTGTACCCCCGGAACATCTGGGGGCTCTTCATCTCCCGGTGGTGCCCCTGGACGGGACCATGGGGAGGATGCCTCTTCCGGCGCCCTCAGTGGTGCCTCCGTTGGGCCTGCCTAGATCCTCTTGAAGAAGGATATATTTCTCGTGATTGTTCCCCTCTCATTGGCCACCGTGACCATGGACCCCTTTACATGGGTCACCACTAGTGGTTGGGCCTCATACGTGAGGGATAGCTTTCCTTCCGGAGGCCCGTTTCGGACCAGTAGAGTGTCCCCCACTCCAATGATCTTTTCCTGGAAGTTCCTGCGTATACTTTCCCGCTCGTTCTCGACCCTTCGCTCTAGGCAGACACGGTTGTTGTCGATCACCCCTGGATGGCGCCCCTCTACCTCTTGCAGCAGTCCACTGGGGCAGCGGTTGAATAGTGCCTCAGCTGGCACGACCCTGGTGGACTGATGTGGGGTCGTCCGATAATTCGAAGAGGTTCTGACTCAGTTCCCCTCCATCTGACGACATTCTGAAGATCTTGTTGAGCGTTCTCATGCAGCGCCCCGTTTCCCTGTTTGCTCTTGGCCAGAGCAGGGTGACCCTTCGGTGCTTGATGCCCCTCTCCTCTAAGTATCTGGCGAACTGCTGTCCCTGGAACGGCGGCCTTGTCGGAGCATAGTTCTGTGGGGAACTTGTGGGTGGCAAACATATTCTCCAGTGCCAGGCTGGTGTGGTCACTGGCCGTGGACTCTACCAGTTCCACCTCTGGGTACCACGACCATTGGTTCACAACCACCAGAAAGTACATGCCTCGACCCGTGGAGCCAAAGTCGGCGTGCACTGTGCCCCACGGCTGCTCACTCCTCTCCATGGCTCTGATCGGTGGTCCTCTCTGCGGCGGACTGGCCACCTGGCAAGGGATGCAGGCACGCACACATTTGTCCACCCTTTGCTCCAAGTCAGAGAACCAGACTTTCAGTCTTAAGCTCGCCTTAGTCTTGGCGGCTCCTTGTTGTCCCTTGTGCGCCAGATGTAGCACCTTAGTCACTAAGGCTTGAGGGATGACAATCTGATGGCCTCGTAACAGAAGACTGTCTTCCGTCACCGAGAGCTCATTGCGCAACTTCCACAGTGCTTGGAGGTCCTTTTGAACTCCGGCCTCTCACCTGGCATTGTTGGTGAGGACTTCTCTCCACTCCCCGTTGTCCATGGCACCCTTGATGACCAAAAAAAATCTCATCTTCCTCAGAAGCATCAGCAATTTCTTGGCGTGACAGGGCCACCGTCAGGGCCGCCTCCACGACATTGTGTACCATCTCAATACAGTCCACCACCTCAGCTGTGTCTCGGGCGCGCCTGGCCCCTGGATGCCTGGACAGGTAGTCTGCTGGGTTATGGGTGCCCGGCCGGTATTGCAATTTGACACCATACTCTATCAGCGACAGCATCCACCGTTCGATGCGTGGAGGTGGTTTGGAGGAGGCGCCCACCATGATCGGAATGAGTGGCTTGTGATCAGTGATGACAACAACAGGCTTTCCAAGGAAATATAGCCTAAAGTGCTTGTAGCCCCACAGAATGGCCAGGGCCTCCTGCTTAATCTGCAAGTACCTTGTCTCGGTTTCCGTGAGTGCCTTGCTGGCATACACTATCGGGCGCATGAGTCCCTGTGAGTCTGCTTGCATCAGAACTGCCCCCAGCCCCACCGGGCTGGTATCCACGACTATCTCCGACTCCCTGTCCGGGCTAGAGTATGCCATGGTTTCCTGGCCCGACAGTGCATTCTTGATTTCGGTGAATGCCCTTTGCTCCTTGGATGTCCATGCCCATGCAACGTCATTTCTCGTCAGAGCTCGTAAGGGTTCCGACAGCGACATCAGATCGTGAATAAACCTCCCACAGTAATTCACCATACCAAGAAAACTTCTTATCTCAGCCGGTGACTCTGGGGGGGCCGCCTCACGTTGGCTCTCACCTTCTCCAGGTCAGGCGAGATGCCTCCTGCATGGAACACAAACCGGAAGAACTCTATTCGGTCTTTGAGGAACTCACACTTCTTCTGGTGTAGTGTCAGCCGTAGGCTCTTGAGTCTTTCCAATGCTCGTTCCAGCCTCTTCAGGTGTTCAGATTCCGAATGGGCGAAGACCAGGGTGTTATCTGACATATTAATGAAACCTTTTATTCCCGCCAGGGCTCCACGGATGACGTTCTGGAAGACTTCCGCCGCTGACAAGACACCGAAACAGAGTCTTTTAAATTGATACAGCCCTTCGTGGGTGGCAAATGTTGTTATGTTGCGTGACTCCGGGTGGAGATCCAGCTGGTGATACCCAGGTCTTAAGTCAAGCTTGTAAAAAACTTTCGCCCCCTGCAGCTCACCCACTATATCGTCCAGCGTGGGCGTGAGGTGACATTCCCTCTTTATGGCGGCATTCGGCAGCCTCATGTCCACACATATGTGGACAGCCCCTGGTTGTTTGGGCTTGGGGCCACCACTATGGGGGAGACCCACAGTGTTGTGCCCTCCACCCGCTCGATGATGTCCAAGTCAATGAGTGATTGGAGTTCCTTCTCCACTTGCGCCCTAAGATGGAATGGAGATCTTCGGTGCTTGAGAGATGTCAGCCTCACGGACCCATCAATATGAAGTCTTATAGGGTCACCTTTCAACTTGCCCACACCCTGAAAGACACTTTCGAACCAATTCAGCAGGCGGTCAATGTCTGTATGGTACACTGCCAAGGTGAAATGGATGATGTCTAGGGTCTCAGAGGCAGCGCAGCTCAACAGGGAATGCGGGCTTACATGAGTCACAAAAAACCTTGCCTTGATCTTATTCAGCCTGTGTTATACTGGGGCCACAAAGACTCCCTGAATTGGCAGGGGTGTGTCCCCCCAAAAGAGTATATCCGAGCCTTGGACTCTTCCAACTTGGGAGGACCTGGGAGGGCCTCATAGTGTTCAGCTGCCAGGACGCAGACTGACCCTCCCGTGTCGATCAAGACAGGAGTAGGCACATTGCCAATGTTCACTGTGCAAGTTGGTTGCCTGCTCTGCTTTGCTCCTATGGCAATGCTTGAGATGAAGAAGACCTCCTCTTCATCTTCCTCTTCCTCGGCAATGTCCAGATCTTGCACACCCTGCTCGATCGCCGACATGCTCCTGGAGCGTCTGCGGTTTCCCCCACTTGACCTTGCTGGCCCTCTCGATGCAGTCACTGGGGTCGTAGCCCTGCACACTCGCACGTAGTGTTCTGGCGTGCTACACCTTCCGCATACTCTTGTCTTTGCAGGGCATTCCCCAGTGTGTGGCAGGTCGTACCCACAGTACGGACAGGACTGCGAGTTCACAGGCGATGATGGACTGTCCCCTCTTTTAGGACCCCAGCACGTCTTCCCTGGGCCCAAGCGTCCAATGGCAAATGCATCCTCGCTCTTCCCCGGATGCATTGCCACATCCATCTTCATGCCTCTGATCTCTGCCAGTTCATAAACTCGCCCCGTGTCCAGGATTTGTGTGAGCGTCAGGCCTGGCTCCCTAACCACCTGCCTACGCAATTTCCCCAAGCGGCACCCTTGTATCAACTGATTCCGCTCCATCTCCTCCTCATTCACCCACCTGCAGGTGCTTGCGAGTTGCCTCAGCCGTGCACAGAACTGATCCAGGGACTCCTCCCCCTGCTGCTTCTCCGCACACATCACAAATCTGTCGAAGTCGACATTCACCATGGGGAGGAAGTGGTCCTGGAAGACCTGTTTCACCGCATCATCGGTGACCACTTGAAGGTTCAGCGAGTCAAATATCCTGTGGACCTCTGTGCCAGCCGAGTACACCATCGTGGCCACCTTTGCATCATCATCAGTCTCACCAGATGCCCTGAAAAACATTTCCAGTTTCTTCACCCACAGCAGCCACTTCGGCCCCAGTTTGGACGGTGGACACGATGTGTCGAATTCAGGATGGGTGCCAAGGTGCTGATTAGCCTGCATGGTACTGGCATGGGGGTCCCATCCTCTCCATCCTGCTCACCCATGGCGGTGACTGGGGTGAGGGTGTGAAAGCAGGATCTGCCCAAATGTGTCTCACACTAACCTTCCCTTCTTTTTTTTTTGTTGAGAAAAGTCCATTGTCTGGTAGGTCAGCTTGATGATAAGGGTCTGTAGTTGCAGCAGGTGGTGTTTTCAACACACTTGGTGTGCCATCCGCTATTCCAAAATGCAGTAGCCATGGCCCTTTGTCCTCAAAGGGCCATGGAGTGTCCAAAAATTGTTTTCTTTTAAAATCAGATCACAGCCGGCGCATGAGCACCCATGTGGGCCACAACAGCCATGATCTGCGTGTTCCAAAGATGGCCGCAGTCAACTGTGTCGGGTCCGTGACCCCGTGTGGAGACAAACACTTTCTCCAACTTTAAATGCCGCCAGAGCAATGTCGCTTTCCCCCCTTCCACTGTACCTCGTTGCCAGTATTAGAGGTGGTGTGAGACCCCCAGGACCACACACGCATACATGCATGCACTCGGGAGAGAGACACGGGACGCGTGTTGCTGGTACGGGGTCCCAGCGGCAGCTGCCTCTCTGGGATGTCCTTTATTAACAACCGCATGCGTGAGCCGGAACGAGGCTTTCGTATGCCCACAACGATTGCCTAATATGCAACACTCCTTACTCTTGATGCTGAAAAGGTTTTTGATCATTTATCATGGACATTTATGCTCAAATCCTTAGTATTGTCACAGATGTAGTCCTACCTTTCCTAAATTTATAAGAAGTCCTCTATTCTACACCCTCTACACACATTGATAATAATAATACTCTCCCACAGTCTTTTTCTATTTGCAGAGTTTCTCGACAAGGTGGCCCTCTATCTCCAATATTGTTTATTTTAGCCCTCAAAACACTTCTGCTAAATATTAGAACACATGACAACATACCTGATATTCTAATAGGGAATAATGTACTTAACATATCATCAGCTGATTATTTACTTTATTTAACTGTTCCAACAACGGCTAAACATAATTACCAGTATGATGATCTAGATCTCATGGGTGTCACCTACACTAACTATGCAGATGACACCCAGATCCTCCCCCCCTTAACGGGTAACTATGACTCTGACGCACTGCTAGTGAACAAAATGTATCTTATCATTCATGCATGATTGGCCACACATGGCCTCTGCTTGAATGATGATAAAACAGGACTCCTGCTCCTATGCTTCTCAGTCAACCTGAATTCTTGTGGCTAAAGAGAACTCCACCTTGAACCTACACAAACAGGTTAACGCTATGGCATTAGCTAAAGCCTATATGGGCAAATTGATAAGGGCTTTACAAACCACTGCTCTCCACGGAAAGTTGTCTGACCTTCGCGAGAGCACTTATCTTGTCCAAACTGGATTATTGCAATGGGCTCTACTTAGGTGCCAGAAAGTTTGTGCTTAACAAATTGCTAATCTTGCAAAATAATGCACTTAGGACAGTTTCCCTGTTATGGCAGACCAGCTTTGGAACTCTCTCCCACCATTCCTCAAGTTGACCCAGTCCTTCTTTTTTTTATTTTTTTATTTATTTTGGTTGGTTAATTAATTAACCTTTCAAAACAAAATTTGTATAGTAAGACAATAAAACAAGAATACAACAACACATCATTTCTTACTTAACTCAACATATGTAGTCAAAGAAACAATTTAAGAAACAAAGCAGGTAAAACAATTAAATAAAATATGTTCTAGTAGCATTGTCCTGGTTCTTTCACTAATCATTTCATTTGTTAGGAATCAGAACAAGCTTTCCGACAGATTTCAACTTTTTAAAATATTAAAAAAGAAAAAAAAGAGATTTCATAGGATCAAATATCAAATTCAACAATACGTCAAGTTATTTACCAGGACACATTGTGCACAATACTTTGTTTAAAAATTGCATAGTAGCTATTCTTACTGCAATCTTAGAAGTCGCGAATAGCTCATACCATAATTCATCATTAGAGCGTCTTATATAATGTGACCTTGTTAATTTGCTAATGATATCTTCTCTTTGCATTTTTAGGGCAGCACACTCAATTAATAAGTGTTTCAATGTTTCGTTGATTCTTACATCTTTACAAAATCGACAATATGATGATTCTACCTTTATAAGGCCTCTTCTCAACAAAATTTGTTTTGTGGGCCATAGATTTAGGCGAAACCTTAGAATCTGATTTCTGATATTGTATGAGGTGCATTTTAGTAGATAATCAGCAGATTGACAAAATTGTGTATGCCCAAAGAGCGCTCTGTCAAAATCTTTCAGTTTCAGACAGTTCTGTTGAGTTAAGTGCCAGTCCAGTTGGTATAATTTGGTTTTGGCTTTAGTTGGATTGCTAAGTAGAAGATCTAATGAGATGTTTGCTTCAGACATGTCTGAAAGGACAGCCGCTCTCCATTTTGATGGGAATGGATGGTCAGATCGCAATAAATAGTCTGCCAGAACTTTAAGCAGATTATTACTATCCAGACCCATTACACATTTTCGAAACAAACAGCATCTCTTCCACGATACTTGTACGTGCATTGATAAAGTTCCCAACTCAAAGCGAAGAAGCACAGTCGGAGTGGAGTTTGGGAGATTCAAGACTTTTTTCCAGAACCTTGCTTCAATTTTATTCCAGTAGCAGGCCTCTGAAGGTAACCAAACTTCTGCCCCATAAGTGATAATGGGGATTACCTTTTGCTGGTAAAAAATGAGAATATGTTTACAAGAAAATTTACCATACTTATATTGCAAAATCTGGGCTTGTGATATTAAAGTAGTCAGTTTGCCATTTAAACTGTTTTGTTGCGGCATATTTGTAGGGGAATTACTAAATATGACACCCAGATATTTATATTCATTTACTAGTCTCAACTTTTCATTATTCAAAAACCATTCATAATATTTTCTTTGTCTTGTTTTGGATCTCCCCAGCTCCATTACTTTTGTCTTCTCCAAGTTTAAAGTTAAATTATTCTTAGCAACATACTGATCCAACTTATTAAGCATATTCTGCAGGCCACTCGGCGTCTGCGAAATAAGCACCAGGTCATCTGCATACAGAAGCCATGCAATTGCCTGGTTTCCAAGTGTTGGCGCATCATTTAATACATCTATAAATTCAATGCCCAAATCAAATATAAACAAATTAAATAGCGTGGAAGCAAGTATGCAGCCTTGTTTCAGGCCGCGTTTGGTGTAGATTACTTCAGATAGCAACCCTTACAAGTTCATTTTAACCTTCATTGAGGTATTAGAATGAAGCAAGTATATTATTGACACGAGTGAAGGAGGACAGCCAAATCTTATCAGTTTTTCAAATAATAAACGACGATCTAGAGAGTCAAATGCAACTCGAAAATCAACATAAGCTAAATAAAGGGGTTGGTTCTTTGTTGCGTACAACTCTTTGATTGCATTAAGTGTCGTTATATTAACACTAGTGCCTAGACCTGTGACAAATCCAGTTTGGAATGGATCGCATCGATTTTCTTCTGACGCCCAGATGTTAAGATCTCTTAAAACAATTCTACTAAAGATCTTGCCAGGGGCATCAAGGAGGGAAATCGGTCGGTAACTTGCAGGGTCCGTGCGATCACCTTACTTATAAATTGGCACGGTTATGGCCTTACACCAAGATGGTGGAACTGTTTGTTTAATTTGTATGGCTTGAAAGACTGCATATAGAATAGATGCCCATAACACTGGATTCTGTTTTAAAACAAAGTTTGACAAACCGTCTGGCCCTGGAGCCCTTGAAGAGTTTGCCTTGTTTATATAAAATAACACATCTTCTCGATCAAATTTGATATGAAAAGAAGTGTTAACGAAATCAAGATCAGATTGAGAGATGGTATTATTTGGGAGGTCATAGATGTTAGTGAAGTAACTAACCCACCTATTTTCCGTCACACCATTAAGTTGAGTTGTTAATTGGGAACAGGCTGAGCCATCATTTATCAACTTCCAGATCTGCAAAGCATTTTTAGTCTTAATTACCTGTAACCACCTTTCACCATCATTTTGGTACATTGTTGCCCTATGCTCTCGGGTCCAGTTTCTATAGTTTGTCTTCAATTTGCGTAAAGATAGTTCACGATATTGCACCGGTAAAGATAATATATGCCTTTTTTCTTTCCGAAATTGCGTCTTCCTCAATCTGACAGATTGGTCCAATATATGGGTGCAGGGCTTATTGCCTTTCCTAGCACCTAATGTGGAGGAAGATGCAAAAAGGTGCATTCTATCATGATAATCAGATGAGTCAAGACCTTTCATCAAGCGTTGATTGTCTTCTGTTAGGCTACACGCAAAAGCTTCCAACGCAACACTTGACCATTGTAATCTGTTCTGTTGCGGATTTATGATCAAATTGTTCAATTGCCATGGGGTAGATGCTATTCGTTTGTTGACACTGGTCTGAGGGCTGCGGAGCCGCAGGGGCTTATGCGCGGTCCCCGCATTTCCGCTTGCGGGCGGGGACTTGTGCTGGGAGCCCGCCGATATTGTTTGTTTGGTAACAGAGCCGCTGGCTCTAAGCGTGCTAGTGCGTGGCAACGGCGCACCCCACTGCGATTGCACTGTTTTTCTCTGTTATGTTGGTATGGGTTGGCCCCTGTTGGGCCCCTGGGTGGTTCTGGCCAGGTTGGGGTTGGCCTATTTTCGGGCAGCTAAGGGTGGGCGATGGGTACACTGCTGATCCATGGTTAGCGGTGCGGGCGGGGGGTGGGAAGGGGGTTGTTTTCTCAAAAGGCACACGAGGTTTCACCGGGCGCATGCTGAAGGGGCGCAAGCGCGCATGCTGTCTTAACTACGGAGGCCCACACGGCCACTTGGGCTGGGATGTTCACTGAGGATGGATATTGCGGTTGAATATGGCTACAATTGAAATGCCTACTGTCATAATGTCCTGGAACGTTAGAGGTTTGAGCAACCATACCAAGGCGCGCAAGATCATGGCGTATGCCAACAGACATAACTCCAGGATCCTGCTACTGCAGGAGACACACTCCAATGGTCTGATACCAAGGGCACTTGCCCCATCCTGGGGTCCCGCCAGATTTTTCACTTCCTACTCCACGCAGTCCAGGGGGGTTCTCACGCTTATCCATAAATCAATTAAGTTTGGACTTCATAAAAGTTACATCGACCCCGAGGGTCGCTACGTTATATTACACTGCACATTGGTCAATAGGGAATACCTGCTCATTAACACCTACTGCCCCAATGTGGACTCACCGGAATTCTTTGACGCAATAGCCACCATACTTCTGGGTTATGTGGGAGTACACATTATATGGGGAGGAGACCTAAACCTTATATTGGACACTGTCTTGGACAGAACATCCACGACTCCTAGGGCGGTCTCCCGCGCGGCGCGCAGGCTACAGTGCCACATGAAATCCCTCAACATTAGTGACGCCTGGAGGACTCTCCACCCGCAGAAACGCGAATACACTTATTATTCGTCTGTGCACGACAGCTCGTCCAGGATAGATCTGTTTCTTGTTTCCGGGGGGGTAATGGGCGGGGTGGAGGGCACGGGCATTTTGGCCCGCACGCTCTCGGACCACGCCCCGATCACACTGTCCCTGAAGTTGGGCACTCCTGCTCCAACGGTCAGCACTTGGCGTTTTAAGTCGGAGGCCCTAAAGGACATCGTGTTTAAGGCCGAAATACTAGCGGATATCGAGTCGTTCTTTGAACTTAACTCTCTCCAGGTCACGACCGCAGCGGTTAGGTGGGAGGCCTTCAAGGTATACATAAGGGGCATGTCCATCTCTCGGGAGGCCGGGGTGCTGAAGGCCATCAGAACTGCCCTGGGGCAATCTGAGGCCAAATTGAAACAACTTGAGCAACGCGCCACTACCGACTCTGACCCCGCCATTCTTGCCCAGATTTCTAACGAACTTCAAGTATATAATACACTGGCCACCTCCGAAGTCCGCTATTTCAGTCGCCCACAGGCCGCCAGGAGATATGGGGAGGGCGATAGACCTGGGAAAACGCTTGCGACCCTGGTTAGGGGGGAATCGGGCCGTACACAGATATCCTCCATCAAAGATCGGAATGGGGACGCACAATGGGCGGACCCGAAAATACTAGAGACATTCACTGAGTTTTACAGCTCCCTCTACTCCCAGCCCGCAGAACACACCGAGCAGCATATGCGCGAACTCCTCGGGCAAATCCCCACTACGGAGATTTCCCAACAGACTAGGGACCAGTTAGACTCCCCGATTACATTAGACGAGATAGTGTCGTCCATCTCCGACTTGCCCAAAGGCAAGGCGCCTGGCCCTGACGGCCTCACCGCCGACTTTTATCTGGAACACATTGCTGTCCTGGCCCCTCGGCTGTTCGAGGTATGGAACGAGGCGCTACAAACCTCCATCCTTCCCCCCTCCATGCGGGAAGCGGTAATCACGGTGCTGCTCAAACCGGGCAAGCCGGTAGACGAATGTGGGTCTTACAGACCCCTCTCTCTCATGAACCTCGACACAAAGATCTTCGCTAAAATTATTGCCAACCGTTTCCTGCCAATAATGACGCACCTTGTGCACGAGGACCAGGCGGGCTTCGTCCCGGGCAGGTCCACTTCCCACAATATCAGGAGACTGTTTAATGTCATGTCTCGCATAGACCAAGACGCCCAGGCTGTAGCGGTTACGCTAGACGCCCAGAAGGCCTTTGACATGGTCTCTTGGAAATATATGTGGCTGGTCCTCGAGACAATGGGTGTTGGCCCCAACATGATAGGATACATCAGACTCTTGTACACATCCCCCGTGGCGCGGGTTCGTGTTAATTCTCTTACATCTGAGATCTTCACGCTTTTCAGAGGCACCCGGCAGGGATGCCCCTTCTCGCCGATTCTCTTCGCACTGGCGATTGAACCGATGGCGGACTATGTGCGTTCGAGACATTCTCGCAAAGGTATAAGATTAATAGAGGAGCCTGAAATCATATCCCTATATGCAGATGACGTCCTACTCTACATCAGGGATCCCGCTACTCACCTCAACCCCATACTGAGAGACATCACTCGCATTGGTACACACTCCGGCTTTACGATCAATTACTCCAAGTCGGAGATCTTCCCGCTTACGAGAGCTACCACACACCCCGCCTCTGAATATCCCCTGCGCTGGGCCCCTAACGGTATTAGATACCTGGGAGTACATGTATCCCTCACTAAACCCACCCTACTTACCGATAATTACTCCGCTGTGGCGCGGACCGTTGAGACCAAAATTTCACGATGGCGCACTCTCCCGTTGTCCTTTGCTGGTCGACTGTCCCTGATCAAAATGATCCTCCTCCCCAAGCTCCTGTACACCTTTAGCAATGTGCCCCTTTGGCCTGGGAAGGCATACTTCACTAAGCTTCACACGCTCTGCGCACAGTTCCTCTGGCACTCTGGTGCGGTACGCAAAAAGTGGACTGACATGGCACTCTCGTACAGGCGGGGGGGTATGGCTGCCCCTGACCTGGCTACATATTGGTTCGCGGCCCAAGCCCAGTATGCCACCCACTGGTACCCTGGCGCCCCGGGACGCCCTCACGTCAAGCTGGAACGGCTGGCATCCTCGGGTATTAATCTGATGACCCTAGTGCTGCACCGACATTACGCACCGGACTCCCCCATTGACCCCTTAGCCGCGACTTTATTCGCGTGGTCACACATACTAAGCCCATCGCCTGGGACTTCTCCGTATTACAAGTGGCTGCCTGTGTGGGCTTTCCCGGGCCTGGAACCCACGCACGATGTGGCCTTGACCCGCCACTGGGAGGCTTTGGGATATAGGGCACTGACTGACTTCTACCCAGAGGGCAAATTTATAGATCCCCAGACGTGGAGGCCGGGTCACACCAGATCCCCCTTAGAGACCCTTCAATACTTCAGGCTTCGCGCTTCGTTCCGCACTATGTGGCCCTCCTTCCCGAACGAACCCCCAGACGACCCTGCTTTAGCGTACATTGCCAATTCGGGCGGGGCACGGGGGGTTGTCTCATCACTGTATCACATCCTGCAGGATGCCTCCCCTGCCCCGATCCTTGGGGCGCGCAACAAATGGGCTGATGAGTTGGGTCTAGAGATACCGGATGGGTTATGGGATGGCATGTGCCTCCACACCAAAAGAGTCTCATTCAACTTTCGCTTCCGGGCCATGCAGTATAAACTCCTCAACAGGCTATACTACACACCTCACAGGACTTCTGGGTTTGCTCGCTCCGAGGTGCGCCTCTGCCCGCGCTGCAGGGCCACAGAGGCTGATCACCTTCATATGTTCTGGTCCTGCCACAAGCTGTCCGATTTCTGGGGAGGGGTCATGAACACACTTAGTGCAGTAACCGAAACCACTGTTGATCCCGACCCTCTAGCAGTCCTATTTGGGGTTTGGGGCACCGAGGAAACTAAACGCCAAAAAAAGTTTCTAGACATAAGTTGCATGGTTGCCAAGAAATGTATACTTCAGACCTGGCGGTGTTCCTCTCCCCCGACCCCTCAGAGATGGTTGGGCATGCTCACATGGGCACGGAACTGCGAGGAGGACTATCTGGCTACGCTGCCTGCTCGTTCTCGCCCTAAGAACATTTGGAGTGAATTCACCTCATATCTCAATAACCTGTCTGACGCCGCTTCGGAGTCCTGCCCATCCCCGGCACCCACCCATGCATTGTGATTTTACCCAGCCTCCTCTTTTGTTTGTAAAATATTGCAGTCATTGTTGTAAAGATGTTAATGTGGCCCGCTGACAGCGCTACGAGCCACTCGATTCATATGCTTGTTGTCCTGATGTTTGTACCCTGTGAACCTCTGCCAACAAAAATAAAAGTTTAAAAAAAAAAAAATTGTTCAATTGCTGTTGGTGAGATCGAGGTTTATCCTGAGAGTGAATCAAGATCTCAACCCTCAGCATCAAATGATCACTTAATGTAGTTGGAATTACCCTAAACTCAGAAATTTTAGCAAATAATCTTCTATCTACATACATATAGTCAATAATAGCTTTTTGGGCTCCACATGTCCAAGTATGGGAAGGAGGATTATCAGTCTCCACTGCTCCATTTAGCATAATTAGATCCCATGTTTTAACAAACTCAAGCCACTGAGAGACCCGATCCGAGTTTCCTTTTTTTTGCCGGAGCTAATAGATGAATATTCAGATTACCGGCTAGTATAACATGTGCAATATCCGAAGTTGTAATGATACCTTCTATAAGTGCATTGAGATCATTAAAAAAGGTAGAAGTTAAGATCGCCATTGGGTTCCAGTATATATTAATAATTATGAATTTCAGTTTTTGGATCATTATTGTTCAACATTGTAAAAAGGAATTTGGATTAGGCCCGTCTGTTATATTGCTTGTTGTGATTATATTAGAGATAGTTGCCAGGCCAGACATTGGTCTACCTTTTTGACCCTTTATCGCCGGGACTAAATGGACATAATGATTGTCCCACGATAATGGGACGGTTAACCAAGTTTTCTGCAGAAGCACTAGATCACAATCTTTTAAGCAGCAATTGGCATTATTTAATAGGTGCCTGTGACCCCTATTATTCCAGCTCACAATTACTATTTTGTGAGTCCGGACACAAGGTTCACCGACTCCTAGTTAAGTTTTTCCACAGCAGCATCCTTGGGCTAAGGTGCGATCACCATTATTCGCTTGTTTAGCAGATTGATGAGCAACCTCAACAGGCAAGCTCTCTTTTGTGGTTGGAATTAAATTGAAACCCAAATCATACAGAGCAGATCTTGCAGACCAAATAATGTTAAAAATAATATGAGATCCTATCCACAGACAGGATACAGTTGGATCATTGTCATCAGGAAACTCTACTTGTACAATATCACCAGTAGCAATATCTTCCAAAATTGGAATAAACAAAAATATTTGCATAATGCTCATTCTGTTCATGGTGTACGTTGGAAAAGATTCACTATGACAGCTAAGGAATAATGAGTACAGCTGCGGAGGCTTTTTATTCTTAGAGGTCACTTTTGAAGAGGGGCCTTTTTGCTTACTAGATATTTCTGTGTATGCACAACAATTCTTTTCCTCCACTGGGGATTTAAACGAAACACTCTTAGAGTTCATTCTTCCATCAAGAGCATTTACAGAGTCAACTTGACTACTAATAATTGATTTCATGGACGATTTGAGAGTCTTTTGTTCTAAAGTTAGAGCTACTAGACAATCTTTAATTGTACTTAAGATGTTATTTTGCAGATTGACCTGGGAATCAGGTGTCGACGGTATTTCAGGAGATTTATTCTTTATAAGCTTTGCTGCTTGATTGGTTTGAGACCTCTCAACATTTGCTTTCCCCTCATAATTCGATCCTGGCTTTTTTGCCATTGCAGTAGACAACTGCGTTAGCGGATGGAGCAAAGTCGGAGGTGAGTGAAATTGACTCATATACTCATCCACTGCTTTCCTGAGTTCCTGTCTGTTAACTGTTACTTCAGGTATTTCATTCCCGTTCATTTGGTTAGTCTTAGATGCAGATACAGCTTGAATCTGTTCCGGCACATTCCTTGGACCAGTCTCAAGCTCCTCCGCAGTTTACACCAATTCATCCAGAGGAGCGTGCTCTAGAACCACTTGAGGGGAGTTCACTCCATTTTTTGCCATTTTTTTGAAATAGCATTTGAGGCTATCACTGAACATCTCACTGGTTTTGTCAAGGATTTAAAAAATTGTCTTGATTGCCCACTCAAGACCACTCCCTTGGGCTTTTGGTTTTTAGGTTTCTTTAAGTTTACCTTAGACTGATGATTTTGATTTTTTGAATTTTTTGCGAAAATCGTGTAAGCCTCTTTGTGCGGCAGCACGTTTCTCGACTTAAGGGACTCAGTTGACGATGTGGTAGTTGCCTCTGCTGCTGTCAGTGACTGAGAAGAGGAGGGAGCCATCCCTGCCGTCTTCAGAGGTAATTGACACATATCACCCTCTGCATCAAGCACTGCCATCGCCACCATTGACGATGGTTGAGAAGCCAGAGGTGTTTTCGCCACCACCTCCGAAGTTAATTCCCATATGACACCTGCAATATAAGGCACCGCACTCTTAGAACATTGTATGTTCTTTTCAGCTGTGTGTAGACTCAGCTGCACATCTAATTGATCAATTACATTTTTATGTGCTGACAACAACATTGCCAATTGTTTTAGCAAAGGTGCTGCCTCTCTGTCATCCGACTCTTGGCTCTGGTCCAAGGATTCACTAACAACCTTCTGCGATCTCACAAGGTTGTGAATATTGTCATGAATTAAATTTACCTTTGAGTCCAAAACTTCAAACAGTTTGGCAAGAGACATTAATGCCGTATTCATTATTTCCAGAGTTATCAGAGGTGCTTCCCTAAAAGGGGTGCCAGGGCTTACAGCCGAGCTAGTTCAATTCGGTTTTCTAGGGGTCGGAGGATTGAATGAAATAGAGCTTTCGGATTCTGGGATGTTTCCATTTTCAAACAATGCCGGAGATTTGGACAGATCAGATTCAGCTTCCTTGGCCAAAAAACAAGAGTCCGATGATTCCAACTCAATAATCGCATCATCTACAACATCATCAAAAGTGCCCTTATTTGGTGGAACCAGACTAACAGTTCCTGAACGAGCATTCTGTAATATTATGGAATCTGTCAAAGAGATATTACATAGCTGTTTAGCTGCCTCAATACCAACATTCGTATCTCGTACAGTCTGTAAGCTCAATGGTGGTTGCTGTACCGGTACCTCACACTGATCATTAAGGAGAGGCTGAGCCTCAACATTTGAAACACTCAAATTAGTGAGTTCTGACATACAAGTCATAGGGCGCGGAGAGCGCGAGGAGGCAAACCAAAAGTCTCTTAAGTCACCAATTATAAAATCGGGTCGTATTCTTTTCTTCCTCGAGCGTTTGTCCCAATGCGCACTCTTAACAAAAGGACGAGCCGATTTTGGAGTAGAAGCCGGACTGTCTTTGGATATTGATTCAAAAAGAGCACGCAAACGTTCAGGGCATGGCATATCCGTTCATAGAGTATACATTTTTGACTCTCTCTTACCTCGTGTAAATAACTCAAAATAGGTCAGCAGAGGGGCTTACAATCCACCACTCTTCGGTACGCAACTATTAATGCTAAATTAAAGTTATAAACTGAGTTAGCCCTGGCTCGCTGTCCGCTTCGCCGCGTCGAAGCGGCGAAGCGGGGCTTTACAAGGGGGTGCGCGCGCGCTGCGTACGCGCCTGATCTTATATAGCTCCGCCCAGTACTAGATGCAGTTAAGCCTATATAATAAGAAAAATATGTTAGAAATCAACGTTCCATATGAGTAATGTTCTCCACAAAGTCTTTAGTTGTTTTTTCACCTGTTGGGGCTTGTAGTCCTTCGTATAGTCCTCCGTGCAAACAGCAAACAAGGTCCACAGAAGTAAGCGCTGGAAGATAGTCCACGGCAAAGCGGGACTTAACAGGGCTTTACACGGGTGCGCGCGCACAGTGCGCGCGCCTGAGCTTATATAGCTCCGCCCAGTACTTGATGCAGTTAAGCCTTTTGGGGCTTGTAGTCCTTCGTATAGTCTTCCGTGCAAACAGCAAACAAGGTCCACAGAAGTAAGCGCTGGAAGATAGTCCACGGCAAAGCGGGACTTAACGGGGCTTTACACGGGTGCGCGCCAGTGACCCAGTCCTTCACTAACTTCATAAAAAAATCTATCACCTGGCTAACGATGAATAACTAAATGTGACTTCCAGGGGCCTTATTCTCATCCAGGTGTTAAGTACCGAAAAGGACATTAAAAGGCTTATCAACCTTTTCGGTACTTAAGACCTATTCTGAAAGTGGCGCATTCTTCCGAAGTCAGAAGGAATGCAGCACTTTTGGAATACATGTGGTGGTTCTCGGATGGGTTGGAAACCAACCTAGCACCCCGCCACGTTCATAAACTGGCTTTTTGGGAGCCTATTCTTGTGGCACTCCTCCAGTTTAATATGTGCGCTAAACTAACGCACATATACAGTACCCTTTTGGTGCCATTAAACTGGAGGAGTGCCACAAGAAGCCGTGTTTGGTGTAAATATATGGACGTGTTGTATATGGACACTTTCATGTACACCAAAGCAAGCAGCTTCAACGTTGAAGCTGTTTGCTTTGGTGTACATGAAAGTGTTCATATACACCGCACAGGTGTGAATACTTTCCTATACACCAAAGAAAGCAGCTTCAACACCTTAGAACAGGTTCAAGCCACACAGAGCACTGTCGTGCTCTACGAGGACGCCCAGGCCCACTTGAGAATAGTAGCAGAGCCTGGGCGTCCCCTTTTGAGAATAGGTCCCTAGGCCTTTCTTTGAATACTACTTTTTGCTATGCCTGCATCTTCAAGCCCTACTCAGACCACTACCTATTGTCTCAATCTACCTGTTCTTACCGCATGAAATTGTAATTGTTGACATGCTCTGTGTATTTCTTGCTTCTGACAATGTAACTGCTTCTGTGTACTTCACTGAAACTTGTAACAGGATACACTTGGTCATAAGTTAATTTGTAATTGGCTAATTGCCCATCTCTGTAGCAAATGTAATTTGCTCTAATGCATCCAGATACCCCTGCGTTCGGTGTGCTATAAAAATAAACAAACAAACCAGTAGAAACAATGTTTCACATGTTGCTAGTTATGAACTAAAATATGACAAATTGGAAATTTCACCACTTACTAATGGCTGTTCACTTTCTAATATCCCCCTTTTTGGAATGACTTGGAGTCCCTCATCAAGTAAATAGTATGATATTTACATATCAAAGCATATACATATAACTATTACTCTCATTGCCATGCAAATTCTTACTAAAATTAAGGACTTAATTTCCAGATGGTCACCCTTATTTTTAACGTGGTCCTATTGTGGTACACAAGATTACTATGATCCCAGTTTCCTTTTTCTCTCAGTTCTTTAAACAACTTGACAGTTTATTATCCAAATTCCTATGGAACAAGAACCCACCTAAAATTGAGTTAAACAAGCTTAAACTATCTAAACATGTTGTCAAGGTGTTGCGTTTCAGGACTTCAGAATTTACCATAAAGCCTTCATCTTACGCCAGATGGTCATTTTCTTTGTAATGAGAATCATCTGAATAATGCCCCCATCTGGGCTAAGATATAAACACATTTGATTTCTCCATTATCCCTGTCCCATTTTCTCCAAACCTCCTCTTGGATGAATATAAAAAAAAAAAAATCCTCTTTTACATCTTTTAAAAATTATATGGAACTATCTTCTTGATATTGCATTTGATATGGAGGATACTAACAATGTATTTCCAGATATTGTATTTGATATGGTGGATACTAACAATATATTTACTAGTTTCAATAAATAATTATTGCTAAATCTCAAATCTACCATTTTTCATGGATGGCACTGAAATGGCGTATACCAAATCAAACAATTCTTAAGAAATGATGTCATTCCATTTCCTTTATTGTGTTTCATTCAATCAAATCCCTTCCAATTATGCCTTTTGCCATACTCTTATTAGATCCATCACTAAGGCTTTACCCATTTGTTCACAAAAACCTCCTTCCAAATGTATTCCTTTTATAATGAACAATCATTGTACTAATGCTGCTAAAGTATATGCTTAGATGAAACAGAAGATATTAATGTATTTAGTTCTAATACAATTAACAATTTGGAGGCTGACTGGCATATGCACCTGTCCCCCGATGTTTGGGGGGACATTTTGAGACAATCTCACACTACTTCTGTGGTGGTCAATATAATGTATTTATCTTACATCATGCTTACTTAACTCCTGTAAACATTTCTAAATGATCTATTAGCACCCCTAGGGCCTGATTTACAAAAAAACCTTTTTAGGAAAAACCCTATTGAAAAGGGCTTTTCAAAACAGGCCCCTAATTTGTGTTGGTCTTGGCAAACTCCAAACACTGATTGTTTGCATTTTATCTATAAGTGTAAATGTGTAATGAATTTTTGGATGAAAGTATGGATGTGTTTCCAAACTATTTTTAAGTTTAATGAACCAATAACTTTATATAATCTAATGATTTGTACCATTATCAATTCCTATATGAGCACACTATCCTCCCCAAATGTATTTAATCTCTTTATTTGAATTGGTTTTCACCTTATTTCATCCAACTTGAAAAAATCTAGACACACTTATAATTTGTGGTAGAATTGTATTTGCTATATTCATAGTCAGTGGGCCTCATTATGAGGTGGGCGTTAACCCCGCCACCGAAACACCTATATCATAATTTCTGACAGATGCTCCAGAGAAAACTCACTCTCTCAATAATACTGGAACCATAAAAACAAAAGGAAAACCCCTGTCTCTGAACTAAAGGTGGAGAGTTTATACCCAGAAGTGTTTCTTTTGGAGCACTGACAAACTGATAGAGACAGTATAGCAAGCCAAATGCAGGATGCAGATACAGGATTCTGCCACTATTATCACGATGTACATTACACGGCCAGCAGTAGAGGCCGTGTAGTTATGGTTTAGTTGCTCAACTCATAGGAAGAGCACTTTTTGGGCAGTTTATAACATTGTTCCCCGTGGACGAATCCTCACCAAACATTTCAGAAAAAGTATATGGGCCGCTATGATTTATTTTGGGAAGTTTGGTGAGGTTTTGTCTAGGGGGGGCAAAGTTATAGGGGGGGTCTGAATGGACAACTTGGGTAAACCGTTAGATGGAAATTCATGAAATTTGCAGCAGGAGCTTTAGTCCTAAAAGCGTGCTTTTGTAAATTTTGTGATAATTAGCCCTGTACTTTTTTAAAAATTAGGTGAAATGTACCTCTCAAAAAATTTGTGATATCTGGCTCTTTTCCGTGGTCCCATTTCCCTGTTTGCTCCACGGTAACAAGTCTGATTGGGCTGGAGTGTGGTGTGATGTTGGAGGACATTGGACGCGCCTGGTGGTTGGCTCGAGGGAAGCATGATGTGCATCATAATTTTCGGTAACACCGACATGTTGTATCCAATGATAGTGCGGCGCCGAAAGGGGATGCAATACATGCTTTGCAGCATCTGGTGGTGGGAAGAGAGGATGGAATGGGTAGGGCAGTGAGAAGTGAATCATCTCATATATTTCATTAGGTGGAAGAAGACAGTGGTGTGGCAGCGGTATCAGTGCGTACTGCAGCAATTCGCGGGTACTTCCTGAGGTGAGTACCTTGTGTGGTGAATACGGGTAGCCTTTGTTACAGTTGCATAGGTGCCGAGGTGACCTCTTTCTGTTGTTACTACTGGCAGGCTCCATTGCAGATGGCGAGTGCATAGCACATGACATGAGCATTTTTACATAGAGTGTAGTATGCTTTGTTGTGTGCGTTAAGCTCCTAGTGCCTTGGATGCATGGCAGAAGCCTTTGGATGCATGGCTGCAGGCCTTGCACCAAACATTATGTCCATTGCTAGCAAGTACGTGTGTCATTTTTTGCCTTGGGTGTGTGGTTTGCCAGCGTTGTACATATTGTTGGTTGGTACTGGCAGGCTAAATTGCAGATGGTGAGTTCATGGCACATGGCATGAGCATTTTTCCATAGGGTGTAGTATGCGTTGTTGTGTGTGCTAAGCACCTAGTGCCTTGGATGCATGCCGGCAGGCCTTGGATGCATGGCTGCAGGCCTTGCACCGGAAAGTATGCCCATTGGTTGCAAGTACGTTTCACATTGTTGCACTGGGTGTGGTTTGTCAGCATTGTACACATTGTTGGTTGCATGGGTGTGGTAATTTTTAGCACGATCTCCAGTTTTGGGTACATGGCTGGAGATGGCAGAGTGAACAATCCTGCAGTGTGTCCACTGGGCAAAGTGTTGAAATACTGTGTGTCTAGAAGTGTATAGGGTTCCAGTGGATGATGTATGTGGTTGGGTGGTCACCATTTTGCAGATTACTCAGTACTACACTGTATTATGCTCTAGTGGTTCTTTGTAGTCAATAGAGAGTTGGGGCCAGGGGCAATGTTGTGAAGATTGTGTGGTTTGGTTGGAATGCTATGTGAATGGAAGTCAGTAGGGGTGCTAGAGTCTGTGTTATGTTTGTGGGTTCTGTTACCTGGTTACATGTTTGCATGCATGGCTGCATTATGTTGTGCAGGCTAGGTAGGACTGCTGGTGTCTGTATTATGTTTCTGGGTTGTGGTACCTGGTCATATGCTGGCATGCATAGCTGCATTATGTTGTGGGTGGTGTGGCCAAGGCTTATGCTCTTGGGTGCATGCCCGAAGGCCATAGGCTGTAGGCCATGCCTGTAAGAGGGTAGGCCTTGGCCACACCCACCACCACCTAATGCGGCCATGCATGCTATCAATGTTACACTGGTATATGGATGCAGCAGGTATGTTTATGGAATCATTTTTTTCTAACTTTCGCTCCTTTAGGTAACTTGTTATAACAATATGTTGCTGCTTCGTACAGAATTACGACTGCATCTCTCTGAGGGTGGTCACCTTTAAATAATGGGGATGAAGGACATTTTAGAATTGCTGGAGCAGAAGTAGTGAGCTGTTAAGCATGCACTTCTATATGGTGTAGGTTACAGTACTTGTTCCACATTAGGGAGCAATATGCCACTACTTGAGTTTGCTATGGTTAGCCATTGAAGAGAACCTTAGTTTAGGCAGTGCAGTAAGCTATTGCGACATGAACGGAGTTGCTCTGCATCACACATTTAAAATATGCAAAATGTACACAGCCACTCACATTTAGTTGTGGTTACGTAGAACTTACTTCTAACTACATGGAGAGAATCTACTACCTTCCACATGATGCAATGAATGTACCGCTGCTACAGTATATCAATGTACATTTACTGGCCCTATCTGCTATCTCTGTGTAGAGTTTTATGACTGAACAGTGTTGGTTGGCTGACTTTGTGTGGGCGATGGATGCGCATACGTGGGTGGTATGGCCATCTTACGCAGGGTAGTGCCTTTCAGCAAAGACTTTTCACGCCCTCTTGTTCACGAAATGAAACACATTACTTTACAACTCCTTTACCTATTGTACTTGCTTTCCAATGTCTGCTTTACAGTGAACTGAAGTGATTGTGTTCCGTATGTGGTATATTATGGCCACTGGTGAGAAGGTTTTGTTGGCAAGTGGCACCTGCCAGTGTGTGAAGGTTGTAAGCGTCTAGTTATTTTTGTTTCCCTCTGCATTACATGTTGAAAACATTCTTATTATGTATTGCCTATGTGATTGTTTATGTAAGGTGGAACGAATACCGGAATTGCAAGGCCTACACAATATGGTATGGTTTGCATTTTGCGCCACTTCGTAAAATGCCATGGAATCTCACTTAGGCATAGCTATATAGAGAAAGCGTTTGTTCAGCACTTGTTCTGGAACAACATGATTGCAGAGAGTGTATATATAGACACATGTAGGAAGTCTGAAAGATTTCATGTATGGGTATGTTTTTATTTCCCTATATTTGTACTAACTACATGAGGTTTCCGTGCATCCCCTTCTCTGAGTAACGTGGCCTTACCTTTCTAGCACAGTAGTCCAATTTCTTTCCTAATCCTGAGATTCTACAACTGTTTGTAGGATTCCTTGCAGCACTTCTGTGCAGGAGTACCATTTGTAAACACAAATGGTGAGAGCCGTTTACAGAACTGTTTTCAGAAATTGCTGGCAGGTGTAATACATCATTAATTACTAAATTTGCATAGTAATGTACACCACTTGTATTGCAAAATTTGAATGGAGCAGGTCATTTTGTGTTTGAGTACTGTTTCCTTAGTAGACTTATCAAGTGTACTGGTACTCTTGTGTATTTCTGCACTGGGCAGGAGTTAATAATTTGTAGTATTTAAATTTGTCCTTTCTCGTTGCCTTTCATATGGTGGTCGAGGTATTGCTGCAATGACTTGATAGAGGTGTGCCGCCCGTTACACATTGATGATTACTCTAGGTTGCATTTGCAAGGTGAAATATCACTGCCTTTCAGAACAGAGGTGCTTACAGCAACAGTGAAACAATGCAGTAAGAAAATATGTTTTCTAACAGCATGCTAAGTGCATTTGGAGAATACAGTAATTAAAAGGGTCGGGGGATGTGTTGGCAGGAAGACAGTGTGTATGTGTAGTGGGATGGCTTTGTATATGAATGGGAACTTGGCAGAATTAGTACTGTTGGTGAATGGGCAAAAGGTTCGCTTGTGAGTGTGTTGTATAGTGTGCAGTTTAGCACGTTTGTGCATTGCTATAAAGTATTTACTTTGCAAATGGCTTACTTGTACTTGTACAATGGTGAGAAAGAATTTCAGAAAGGTGTTCACCTTGGAAAGGAAAATGTTTTTGTGTGTGAAATTTCATTACCTTTTCTGCCTATGTATGCTTTCCACATGAGTGGAGCAATGATTTCACTTTTTGGTTTGATTTATCCACATGTACGATTGCCAGCGTTGTGGATGCACAGATAATTTCTTCTGCTTTTATACTATGTCATACTCTGTGCAGTGCGCAAGGTAAGTGGCAGGCACCCTGTTCTAATGCATGAAATGTATGTAGTTGGTTTGTATGAGTAGGGTGCATTAGGTGCTCCTTTGCTGCGACCATTTTACAAATGTTATACGAGATACATTATTGAGGACAATGCTTGCACAATTGCCAGAATAAAAGAAGAGACTACCTATTTGGATATTGCAATAGTTGATATGGGTAAATTTATCATTTGAAAGGCCATACCATTGCAAGTGGTATTTGATGGTAGGTGATGGGAGAAATTTGTGTATGTTTCCTGAGTAGCTTAAAAGCACTTATCCCAGATGTGCAAAAGTAATGTATACAATGTATATATATTGATACCTGTCCTTTCTGCTGGTGGGTGGCATTGTGCATTAATCTGGATGCATACATTTTGCATACTTTTACAGAAGTTTCTACTGCAGGTGCTTTACAATTGCACTAGACTTGTACTTTGAGTGGTTTACTGTACATATGGTGTCTTGCTTAGAAATCATATTGTTAGCTGCCGAGGTCTTGGATGTGAATGGTGAATGTGTGTGTAACTATTTAACAGTACCCTATGAGGGAGCAGTGGCAAAAGAGTAGTCAAAAGGGAAGAAGCAATTCCCCTGCTTCTCTAGGGCGCAGTCCTAGCCGTAGTTGTGGAAGCGCACATGCCACAGCCTGCACTTGTCAGCATGCTGGGCGTGCAAATGGAAATGTGAGGCAGTATTCAATCAGGTTGTTGAAGGTGTGCCTCACTGGAAGTGGCAGTAACACGTTTCTTCATTGCTCTGTGTAGTGAGGATGGCAGAGATCGCGAGGCACACTGTGTTGCTCGTGGGTGATGCCTTTGTGCAAGATCTGCACAGGTGTGTCCTAAAGAGGCATTGTTGAACATTTTGATATGGGAGGAGGGGAGGTTTTGTTGTAGGGTGTGCATGTGTGCAGCTTTGGTGCTGTGGTTGCACTTTGCAGACATGTGGCCACTGTCGCTTCTGTTCACGTTGTCGTTGTGCACTATGGGGCATTGCATTTGGGTTACATGTCTTGTGCACGTTTGCTGCATCAACATAAGAAGTTGCTCAAAGCATTGAAGCAGATTTTCCCCACTCCCGCTGTCATTTTTTTATGTATACCACCAAGAAGTGTATGGGATTATCCAAATAATGTGCCTCAGGCACAGGTCAGAAGGTGTCTAATTAACAGACGCATGTTTGAATTTTTGTGTGCAGCTGTTATGTTCTACTGTGACAATGACATCCTTAATCCTGGAAATGTGTTCTTTTTCAATGCTGATGGCATTTCTTTGACCTCCATTGGAAATTGAATTTTGTTTTACAATCTACAGGAATCTTTAAGGAGGTTCCTGTAATAATGTGAATGTAAGGAGGAGAAGAAAAGGAAAATCTCCCCAAAAAATATAAAAAGAAGGTGTTTGCTTGCAAGTGACTATATAAAATTAAAAACAAGCTCTTTTCAGAGCCACCTCTACAGACGAAATCTGCTACCCTAGTAGAAATGTGTTCCCCCACGCTCGTATACAGCACAATATGTTTGCGGATAGCTTTGTATTTGCAGGAATGCACATGCATCATCCGGGGTTTTTCAGGATGGTAGGCATGGCAATGGGACTGTGAAGGCTAACGATTGGTCAGTTAGGTATCTCAGTGTGTTGGGCAGTGTTGCAAACTTGGCGATGTTCTCCCTGCATTTAGGGGAATTACGGCCCCCTAGTGACTTTGCATTGTAAAAGCGGCTACCGACAAATGTACATACTTCTGACATTGGTTTGGAAACTTACAGTTTTTTTGATTTGTTTGCAAACCCGTACAAAAAAAAGTAGCTAGATTTTTCGTTCGCCGTGTAGCTAGTATTTGCCCATTGTTTCTGAGTAAATACTGTGCAAACTGGCACTTGCGTAGTATTGAAAAAATCAGTCACAAAAAAGTGTATCCATGCATACTGCGCCAATTTGCGTGGGCCTCCTCAGGTGACTAGCTTGTATGGTGACTGCAGGCAGCCTTTGTTACGGCACCATACGTTCTGAGGTGACCTGTTTGTGTGGTGAGTGCTATCAGGCTCAATTGAATATAAAGAGTGGATTGCACATGCCATGTGCATTTTGGCACAGGTTGTACTAGGTTTGTGTGTGGTAAGCCCCTAGAACCTGTGATGTATGGCTGGACATGTGATTGTGCATTTCTGATATTGTGGGCATTGTGCATATTACTGATTACAGTAATGTACTATGATGTATTGGTTCTGTGTACTTAATAGACTGCTGGGATCAGGGGCAATGTTCTGAAGATTTTGTGGTTTGGTTGGCAGTAGAAAAATACTTCGTGAGTAGAAGTGGGTAGAGCTGCTGTAGGCTGTGCTATGTTTGTGGATTTTGTTAACTACCTACATGTTTCGATGCATAGTAGTATCATGGTTCAGGGGTTGGGAAGCAGTGCCGGTGGCTGTGTTATGCTTGTGGGTTGTGGTACCTGGCCACATGTTCACATGCATGGCTCCATAACATTGCCATGGATGTGGCCAAGGCGTAGGCTCTGGGTACATGGCGAAAGGCCATAGACCGTAGCAGTACTGGTGGCTGTATAACATTTGTGGGTGCTGGTACCTGGCCAGATGTTGACATGCCTGGCTGCATAATGTTGTGGTGGGTGTGGCCAAGGCCTAGGCTATTGGGTGCATGGCCAAAGGCCGTTGGCCATAGGCCATGCACCCAAGAGTCTACGCCTTGGCCACACACACCACAAAGTTATGCAGCCATGATTAGCAACCCTCTGATACTGCTATATGGATTTCTATTCAAATTGCCTAGAAGGTCTAAATTTGGTGCAAATCATGCATTCTACTGAAGCCTATTTTACAATGGGCTCTACCATTGTTGATAGAGAGGTATGGCAGGGTTGCATTTCCTGCCACGATGCGACTACAAAAACAAAGTCAGGCAGCAACGTGTTACCATGTCATCGTGCATTGCCAATGCAAAGTACTCCATTTACATACACCATCCTCTTGCACTAGTTGTTAAGATGGATTTCTGAACTCTGACCTGGAGGGGCAGAGGTTCAGAAGGCCAGCCTAGTTTCTTGGAACAGGGTAACCTCTGGACAAGCCAGACCAATCAGAGTAGCGATGGCGGCGGTCAAGACTAGGTCTCAAGAGGGGTGAGGGTGACTGAAAGCCTGCAATGAGCACACAAAGCAAGGACGCTTACAAATTACTCCAGACAGGTGTTATATCAAAAATATAAACACATTTATTACAAGGCCTTTGTAACATCGACCATAGTAAAGAATCACTGTAAAACTCCAGTAAACCAACACATCACAATCAATACAGTTATATATACAAGACCGAGGGGTCTAAAGAGTTAGAAGCAAGAAATATGCAGACCACCTAGATGGGGAGGAAAACAGGCAGTGCAAGTAATCGTTAGACCCAGTTAGACATCAGAGGCCACCTAACTAGAAGGAAGTCCAAGCCCTACGAAGAGTGGAGCCTTGTGCTCAAAAGTACCTGCTCACACGGGTGCCAACGGGCAAAGGAGAGTCTCTTCAGGGAAATCAGGCAGTTCAGAAAGGTGGACGAAAAGATGGTGAACAAATCCCTGTGACTCAGGCAAGGCCTCCACTTGGGGGCAGAAGCAGGGCGTGAGTGCGGGAAAGGGTTGCTGCTGACAACAGCGATGGAAAGCCCCAGGCTCCTGCGGGAGGGCAACCGGTTAGGGTATTGACTACTCACCGGTCCCCGATGCAGGCAGACCCAGGCTTCTCCGGTTCAGTTTCGGTACTGGCAGGTTCAGATGTGATCAGAGGGACGTCTCGACGCTGTGTAGATTCTGCGACAGCAGGAGTCAGGGTCAAGGCTGTCCCAGATGCAGCGAACACGTACAGGTTTGTTACCACAACAGGGCAACTCGGCAACCACGTGTATTCCGGTCCCAAAGCACACGTCTCACTTCAGACCTGGGAACGCCAAGTGTATGAATCGTGTGAGAGTGCTGAGGACACGGGATTAGCAGTAAGCCAGACGGTGGTAACAGAGCAAGATTCCTGTGTAGGCTGGTCAGTCCACTGGATGGCCCAGGGATGCTTCCGAAGGCTTATGTACAGGATTTGGTGAAGGTGCCGAGAATAGTTGTTCCCACTATTCTAAAGGGTCGAAGCGCCTTTGCAGACCTTCTCGTTCGTTCAGAGGCCGAGTGGTCTCGCAGACGACAGCAGTGCAGGGTGCCAAACCTTCAGCAGGGCACCAGCGATTCCTCGACTCAGCTTCTTAATTGCAGGATACTTGGCTCCTTATCCTTTGTTCGTGAGAACTCAGGAGATCGACATGGTAGTGGTGTTTTTAGCCTCCTCTTATCCAAAGTTCCCTTCGCGCCAAAACGGAGAGGGTCCAATGGGAGATCCCCTCACAAACACTCACACCATACATGGACCTATCACAGACCACAGTGGTCCCAGGCATTCAGGACACTCTAGACTCTCTGCCACCCAGGATGTGTATTGGGCACAGACATCCCAGCCCACATCCTGGAGGCACACACAAGGCATGCAGAAGCCCACAAAACTTTCCCGTTTCGCGGGAAAGTGCATGACCATATAAGGACTGCCCCGGGTCGGCTCGACCTGGGTAAAGATGAAGGGGCAAGACGGTCAGCGGACAGGACAAAGAACCTCGTGGCATGTCCATTTTGGAGGCCAGGCCACCCATTTGGGCCAAACGCGGGAAGCGCGGTTAACATGGCAAAAAGGGGTTCAAAACACAAAGAAACGATAGCTGCCACCAGTCGCGTCCATGACACACTTGCACATTTCATAATAAGTCCAGCAAGAGTTTCTAGGGCTTTTGGAATGACTAGAGACCCAAGAGCGCGGTAATGTAAGTTACGGTGCACTCTTGTTTCACATTGCTCAAAAGCTGCAACATGAGGAAAGGACTAAGGGAAACAAAGTCTCCCAGTACTGACTGTCATAAGGGCATGTCAGTTTCCCTGTAAGAATTGAGCGAAAGCCCAGAGGAGGGCGGCGTAAGGCTGCACTTGTCTGGCAAAGTCTAGATCAGGGTGTAAAACAACAGCAAAAGTTTGGGGGTTGCCACATGGAAGGAACATTACCCACAAATATGAAATCTTTCCTAACACTAGTTCCAAGTAAGTTTCACATTGTTTTCTCGGATTTGTGGTGTGTCTTCATTGTGCATATTGTTGGTTGAATGAGTGTGGTGATTTTTGTTCCATCCTACAGTTTTGCATCCGTGGCTGGAAATGATGGAGTCCACAGTCCTGCAGTGTGTTCACTCAGTGATGTGTTGGAATATTGTGTTTATAAAAGTGCGTAGGGTTCCAGTGCATGTTTTATGTGGTTGGGTTGAGGCTATGGCACAGATTACATAGTACTGCACAGTACTATGCTGTCTTGGGTGTGTGTACATAATAGACTGCTGCACGTAGGGGTAATGGTCTGAAGAGGTTGTGGTTTGGTTGGTAGTACACAAATACTATGTGAGTGGAAGTAGGTAGAGGTGCCAGAGGTTGTGTTATGTTTCTGCATTTTGCTACCTACCTACATGTTTGTATCCATGACTGTATTATAGTGCGGGGTTAGGTAGGAGTGCCAGTGGCTGCATTACGTTTGTGGGTTCTGGTACCTGGCCACATGTTTGCATGCATGGCTGCATCAAGTTGTGGTGGGTGTGCCCAAGGCCTAGGCTCTTGGGTGCATGGGGAAAGGCAGTAGGCCATGCACTGAAGACGGTAGGCCTTGGCCACTCCCACCTCAGGATTATGCAGCTATGCATGCCAACAATGTGACACTGGTATATGGATTTTGTTTTTGAATTGTATGGAACCTGTATATTTGGCACAATTCCAGCTTAGCACTGAAGCCTATTTTACACTGAGCTTTTCCCCTGTTGAAAGAGAGGTATGACAGGGTTCCATTTGTGGCCACCATGCAGTTATGATCACAAAATTAAGGCTGCAACATGTTACCATTTGATTGTGCATTTCCAATGCTAAGTACTCCATTTATGTAGAACATCTCTTTACGTACATGGAGGCATTATGGTACATTGTACATGGTGCACTGAATGTACAGATGGCACTATATATACATATACATGTACAGTGAGTTACGAATTAACGGTGTATGTTGGCAGACTCTGTGTGCAATGGGTGCGCATATGTGGGTGTCAGGGCCATCTTATGGACTTTAGTGCCTTCAGGGAAAGAGATTTTTGGGCCTGTGCTTCATGAAAGGAAACAAAATCCTTTAGGTTTCAAAGATTGTACATACTTTCTAATATATGAAGTGTAGTGACCTGACCTGGTTATGTTGCCTGTGTGGTACATTACGGCTATTGGTGTGAACGTTTTGTTGCCACACGACACGTGTACATGTGTGAAGGTAGTGAGGTTGCAGTTACTTTTTTTCCCCATCCGCGTTGTACATTGAAATCATTCATGTTATGTGTTGCCTATGGTATGTATATGTAAGCTGGAATGATTATCGGAATTGGAAGGCCTATACAATATGTTATGGTTTGCATTTTGTACCACCTGTTCAAATAGAATGGAATCACAGTTAGGTATAGATACAGAGAGAAAGCGTTCTTTAGGGACTTCTTCCGGAATTTCATGAATGCCGAGAGTGCATGTATGTTTGCACATTTAGAAAATCGGAAATATTTCATTTATGGGTATATTTTTGCTTTCCAATCTCTGGAGTAAGTATATTACCACTTCCTGTGGGTTTACTTGTCTATTTAATGTGCATTTTCTATTGCAGCACAGTACTCCAATTCCTGCCTTATTTCTGAGCCCCTGTAACTGTTTTCAGGGTTGTGTGCAGCATTTTTGTACAGCCCTATTATTTGTAAACACAACTGTTGTGAGCTGCTACAATACATGATTTAATCACTTAGTGCCATTTACACTACAACATGCTGGGTGCCGATGTGGATGAATCTGGATGCCCAATTCTTGCATAGTTTCACAGAGCTGTGGACTGGGATCGCTCGAGACTTACCCTCTGAATGTGTAATGCCATATATAGAGTGTTGTATAGAACTGATAGTGTCACATGCAGAGGTCTTCAATGTGATGGATGAATGCATGTGTGAATATTTAACAGTAACCAATGAGGGAGTACTGCAAAGAAGCTTGTGGAAATGGCAGAAGGACTGCTCCTGCTTTACTGGGGCATGGCCCTTGTGTTACTTGGGGAAGTGCACGTGCCACATTTTGCGCTTCTCAGCATGCTGGCGGTGGGAGTGGGATTGTGGGGATTATTCAATCAGGTACTGAGGTTGCAGTTTACAGGAAGGGGAGGTAATACTGTTTTTATTACTCTGCGTAGTGAGGCGGGTTTTCATGGAGAGATGCACTGGGCCTCATTACGAGTCAGGCGTTAAGGGGTTAACGGCGCCGTAAACGGCACCAACCCTTAACGCCTGATTACAAGGTCCCTTAGCGCCATGGTGATTTTAACGCCTGCTTTTTGCAGGCGTTAAAATCCATGGCGCTAAGGGACCATGGTGCTAATTACGCCACCGTAATTTAAGGTGGCGTAATTAGCGCCTTCCCCACTCCCATTATGCCCTATGGGGCAAAAATGGGAATGGGGAAGGGTAAAATGGGAAATGGGGATTTACCGCCCCACTCACCTTGGAATGGGGCGGTAAATCCGCCATCCACCATGGTGTAAACTTAGTTTACACCATGGTGGTAAGGGTACGACCCAGGCGGTAACTTACCACCTGGGTCGTAATGAGGCCCACTGTGTTTATTTTGGGAGATGCCGTTGTGCTGGATCTGCACAGGTATGCCCCGGAAAGAGACTTTGATGGCAATTTTGGTTTGGAAGGAGTGGAGACATTGTGGTGTGCTTATGATGTCTGCAATTTCAGTGTTGTGCTTGCACTTTGCAGAGAAGTGGCCAGTTTTGCTACTGTTCATGTTGTCATCATGCAGTATGGCAGCATGCATATGGGTTACATGGCTTGAACATGTTTGTTCCATCAACTGACGAGGATGATGAATGCAGTGAAGAGTCTTTTCCCACTGCCCAGCTGCTTTTCTCATCCATACCACCAACAGGAGTATGGGACTATCCTAATGTATGTTGTCCCCAGCCAGAGGTTGGAAGGTGTCTCATCAACAGCAGCATGTGTACTTTTATGTCCGCTAGTGGGATGCTCTTCTGTAACAATGACATCATTGATTCTCAAAATGCTGAGTTTTTCCATGCAAATAGCATTTCTTTGTCGACCATTGGTGATGCTATTTTGTTTGCCAATCTACAGGCTGCGTTGAAGAGTTTACTGTAAGAATGTGAGGAGAAGAAAACACAAAACCCTATAAAAACTGAGAAAAGGTGTTTATCTACAAGCACCTAAAAAAACCTAAAAAAAAAAAAACAAAGGCTCTTTTCAGAGCCACCACTAAAGACAAAATCCCCTACCCTGGTAGCAATGTATTCCTGCACACCCGCACACAGCAAACAAAGCCACATGTGGGGCTTTTGAGGATAGCGGGCAATGGAAATGGTATTGTGGAGGCTAAGGGATTGCGCAATAAGGGTTCTGGGTGTGGTGTCTACCCAGAGGAATGTTGTACAGAACTGATAGTGTTACATAGAGAGATCTTTTATGTGATTGGTGGATGTGTGTGTGTGACTAACAGTACCCAATGAGAGTGTGCTGGAAAGAAGATGGTGGAAGGGAAGAAGGACTGTTCCTGCTTTACTGGGTGTGGCCCTCACGGTACTTGGGGAAGCGCATGTGCCACATACTACCATTTTCACCATGGTACTCATGGGAATTGATCAGAGGGTATTATCAGTACCGAGGGTGTGGTTCACAGGAAGGGGTGTTAATACTTTTCTCTATTACTGTGCATATTGAGCCAGGCTGACATGGTTGCCATAACTTGCAAAGGTAATATAGCACAGCACAATTGGTCTGAAATCAATTACAGCTAAAAGCTATGTGGCCAGCTACTTTGTTCTGAAAAGCTACAAACAGAATGCGGAGCAGCTCTGGCATATGGCCTTTTGCAGGGCTCCTGTGGAGACCTTGCAACTGGAAAAGAGGCCTACATCGTTCAACAAAATATATACATGTGCAATGGCACATTGCAGGGTGTTTGTAGGTGTGCACTTTCTCATTAACACTCTGTAGATTGCAGAACATTGTACTTTTCCGCTGTCTGAGGGTCTGGATCGTGTCCATGAAATGAGGGCCCAAGCGCAGCGTGTGTGTGGTCACATGGTGACGTCGCAAATGTTCTCGATTGGGACGGCTGTCCGCAGGACGTTGTTTGCGCTGAATATTTTGTGCGCATGTGCATAGGTGTCCTATACACACACCATTGGGATCTCTGGACTGATTAATAGTGTGACACACAAGCACCGCTCATTTTGGGATAAACTGGGTGTTTGTAGGGTATACCAGGTGGGTGTTTATGTGTACAGCTACCTGTAGGACATGGGTGGGTCCCTCGAACTACTTAAAGTTTGTCACAAGTTTCTTTGCATATGCTGGACAGGGGCAGGGTCACCAGGAGACAGAGGTAGAGATATGCATGTGCATACTAGTGCAATGGACAAATGTCCACTCACGCAACAAAGATGCGGACATGTGGTTTGAATTGGCATTGCACGGATGCCTCCATTGTGATTGCGGATAGGGCGGGCATGCGCAGTGTCCATAGGACACCTCCATTTTGCTTAATTACATTCATTCCCACCAGTAGTATGCGCCGTTGAGGCATAACAGGATTTTAAAAACAAAGGAAAAGCCACATATTTATTTATTACATTTGTTGTACAGCCAGACCCGGAGGTATCACGGCATAGTTACAGACAATGGATCAATGCAATCTTAACATTAAAATAAAACAGTAAAACAGACAGATATAAGGACATATATATAAATATGCACAAATGTATACAGCAGATTCGGGGATCTGTTCTGCGTGGGTAGGGATCTTAATTCGCATTAGAATTGGTGGAATAGCCAGGTTTTCAGAGCATTTTTTTTAATTGTGGGAAGGACATTTTGTTCTTGATGTTAAAGGGTGGGGCATTCCACTGCCTGGGCACGAGTACTTTAAAACTGCTCCCCCCGCTTTTTCTCTTTCATATCGTGGGATTTCAAGGTTTTCGTTATTGTTGGATCTGAGGAGTCTAGTGTGGTTTTTCTTAGCGACTGTATTGAGGAGGTATTTAGGAGCTTTGTTGGTGATCCATTTACGAGTGATACTCAGAGTTTTGAATATTATCCTGGCTTTGATAGGGAGCCAGTGGTTGTCTCTCCTGATTTTGGTGATGTGTTCCGATTTTCTTTATGCCTACTATACTTATCAGCACCAATTTACATCAACCTTTATTTCCACACATTCATAGTTACTATTAGGAAAGGGTAGGGGTAGCAAAAGTGGATAAATATTGTGGGGAATTGGGGATTTGTACAAGTTGTTCATGAGGGGAGGATGGGATTGAAGTATCGTAACATCTCTGATCACACAGATTTTTAGTGGATGGTGGACTGTGAAATGTGCAGGTCGGGAAGTGGTATTTTATTTTGTCCATAATATATCCTTATACGTAATCTTTTAAGGCGGTAAAATTGTTCACCAATTCTTCCATTTTCGTTTTGAGGCTGTCCTCTTTGCCATTTACAGAGTTTCTTTCCTTTCCTGTGACCGTATGCTGTTGTGGAAGGGGTGTCGCTTGTGCTGCATTGCTTTCTTTTTCAAAATGTTATCTTAAAGAAAAACAAATCTGTTAGGTGTACATGAATCAATAAATATTAAATATTTTATGTCTCAGACTGTGGTACGTACCAATGGGGTTACTATTGTAAGTCATTTCATCATGAGGCAAAATCACTGCATGCTTTGTACTACGGGACTTTAACGCATGGACATTAAACTGCCGGAAGCGAGATCCACACCAGACCGGCTTCATAGCTGGAATGCAAAGGCTGTAAATTTGACAACTTTATATGCAATTAAAGAATAGACTATGCCTTAAAACGGCCGCTATACTTTGTTTATTGACTTTAATGCAGCATGCAGCTCAATTTCCAGACAGATTTTGGTAAACAAACTACAAAAAGAGAATGGTCCAGCTACTATTGTTGATATCATCAATGAATTACACAGCAACACTTTGTTGCAAGTCATGCTGAATATCCAGGGGATGTTTACTACACCAGTGCTTACTACAACGGGCTGAGGCAGGGATGTATACTTGCCTCAGCCTTCTTTAACTTCATTCTGTCTGACATACCGGATGCATTTAGAGATGTGGTTTCAGATGCTCCAAAAGTGGGGCATGAGAAAGCAATGGTTCTACTATACTCTGACGATTTACTGTTCATTTTAAAGACACCAATATGTTTGTACAACCTGTTACAAGCACTGTCGACGTATTTATTTGGTTAACAAAAGGGGGTCTGTTCTGACGTGTAGCGTTTTTTTGGGGAGGCTACTTATTGATTGTAGTAGACCTAAGTAATTTCTATTGTGTCAAAGAGGTACATAAACACTTTAAATGTGAAGATGTACAAAAAAGGAGTTCAGACAAAAATAGATATCAATTTAACAGCTTTTAAATTTATTTTGCTGTGAGGTGCATTAGGTAGTCATGCATCAGTATTATTTTTTGAGAGGTATTTGTAGAAAGGACAATCAGAAATACAAAAAATTCATTCATAAATACAGAGTGTGCAAGGAGGTCAATTCATAGTCTTAGCCTAGTCCTCACACAATTGTTGTAACAAGATAAATTGCAGAAATGCAATGATAAAACAAAGTAGTGCTTGAAAGAGCACTGTGTAACCACCACTTATAGTGACAAGTGACTAACAAGTATTAAATACAAGGCAACCAAAGAAAAGCAGTAAATGAGGAAACTCTTGGTTGTCTGTAGCCAGGCTGGAGGGTGACCTAATATATGTGGTCGACGTATTTAGACACAAATCAGTTAACGGTTAACACTAAAAAATCTAAAATTATGATCTGCAACGCCAAGTATGCAAAAAGGAGCAGAATGAGGTGAATACTCCAAAACTCTGAACTGGAAATAGTGGAAGCATACACATATCTAGGTATGCAAATTGACAATCAGCCTTTTGAAAGGCTGCACTTACAGACCATGGAAGTAAAATTAGCTACAGCCATCTCCCAAACCAAGATGATTTTACAAAAACATGGAACATTTTCCTTAAGATCGGCTATTGCAAATTATAAAGTGAAAACAACTCATATTCTTCTATATAGTTTGAAAACATGGCTTAACACTAAACATATAAGCCTACAAAAATTGGAAGGTAAATATTGGAGGTCAATCTTAAATTTACCTCAGTGTGTGCCAATCGCGCATATATGATATGAGAGTAGCCTCACATCCTTAAACAGTATCTTTCAATGGCGTCAGTGCGCCCTGTTTAGAAAGTGCATATTAGCCAAGAATCCCAGAACTCTACTCTGGTCCCTCTCTCAATATTTGCTTACTTCAAAACTTTTATAGCATGGCCACGTCTGATTTAACGTTAAGCATCCTCTTACAAAACCCAGAGAGCCATGAAAAAGCTGTATTCACAAGATTTGATCCATACCTGGGAGCTTTGCCGCAAGTGCAAAAGTTTTGGCAATAATTTATGTGTAGACAAAAAACTTGGAAGGTGTGAGTCATACCTTTTCTTACATCTTCCAGTGGCCGTTAGATCGGCTTTTACACAGTTCAGATTCAATATTTGGCTGACCAAAATGGTCCTAGCTAAACAAAAACAAATTAGTCAAACATTGAATGTTTGTAGGTTCTGTGTTAGTGCTTATCAAAAGGAAACGCTACGTCACATCATGCTAGAAAGTCCAGCACTGATAAGCACCAGAGAACTGCATTTATGTAAATATTATATACACTTCATCACATTCAATGATGACAACATATGGAATCTGTTCTTATCAGCAAATTGAATGCCTATTTGTATTGCAGTTGTAAATTATATACAAGCTGTATTCGAATTATGATTACCTGTATAAGCTGAAATAACATCATATGACGATGGCTTCTAAAGCACAAGGTAACCTGTGTAAACATATAGCTTGAAGTGTGACAATTGAATTTTAACATTTGACAAAATGTTAATTATTTTAAATATGGCGAATAGCCATGAAAGTCTTAAATGTTTAGAAAAATAATCTTGTTAATGTATTTTGATTGTTTTAGTTTGTAACAAAATTTTGTATTGAATAATATTGTAAAGTTGAATAATCAGCTAAATCATGAAAAAAAATATATATCTCTTCCAGGCACTCTAATGTGCTTGCCATTGCTGCGTAAAAAAATAAATGCTATGCTTATCTATCATTGTATTCTGCACCACCACCACCTGTGCAATTATCAGACAAACTTTAGTGTGCCTACTACGTTGTAGTGACGTTCTGGTCTTTGTACTTTCCTGTCCTTACTCTGGCCATTCGTTCTTTGCTCCTATGTAAAGCAGCAGTGCAGTAAGATTGTTGAAAGCAGATGTCACTTCTATTGTTGGTGCATTCCGTTATGGTGTACTCCCTATGCCTTTGTTCGGTTTCTTTCATAAGTTAACAGTTTGCAGACTTACTCTATTTTTCCTTGCAATGCACGTACATGGTGCTGTTTGTATATGTTCCTGTGTTTGCTAAATGGTACCACTATGTAATAGAACCTCTGGCTTTCTGAACAGGTTGGATGCCACCCGTTGTCTGCGGTCAGACGCATACTCCACGACTGCTGTGCACATTAACATGGTGCCAGCGGGTTCAGTATGTTTTACGGTAGATCTTTACGAACTATGGGTTTCCTGGTAAAAACCTATGAAATTCAGTGAAAAAACGTTGTTAAAGGGAAGTTATGGTTTAGTTGCCCTACTAAAAAGCTAGCAAAATCAGAGCAAAATAATTTTCCACGGGACATTATACTTACTTTGCACTTATAAGAAAGCTATTCATATTATGGTTACTAGAAAGACTGAAAACCCCCAGAAATGTGCTAGTTATGGTAAGCTAAGCAAACATAACTAGGGCCACCACTGTGCACTGCAAGGACTAACACCATGACATCAAAAATTACAGCACCAATGTCATTGATGACATTACTGATGACATCACATGTACATTTACTTTGCATGAAAAGTCTGTAGAAGGGATTCTTATAATTCTGGCACAAAACTGTCAGCGGTCATTGGGAGAAATGTCATGAGTTATGAAGTTCATCTAGCAATGCATTGCTAAACACCCTTGTATTATGGAATTATTTGCAGTATTGGAACCTACTCATGTAGAAAGAAAAGTATTGTGTCCACTATACACCATAGAGGTGTAATATTCATAAGTTTTACATGTTGGATAGTAAAATGATAAATGCTTTCGTGTTATACTTTTGTGTACTGTGGAACATGTATTAGGTAGCTAATGAAGCCCCACTTAATAGATAATTGTAGTACTACAGACAAAACATAAAAAGAGCACAATACATCATGTACAGGGTAAGTAAAATTAGCAAGAAAGCAGGAGTACGACTAGAAAGTGTTCATAACATAACTCATTATCTTCATGTGCAGAAGTGATTTCTGTGTTTTAAGCCTGTTTTTTCCCCTATGTATATTTATCATATGATATCACTGGACCCTAAACTAAGGAAAGTAGTGTAAGAACATAAACATATGAGCATATACAGGGAAAGTAAAGTAAGCAAAAAATCTACAGTACTACCACAAAGTGTTCATAACCTAACTGAGTATCTTTATGTACACAAATGATTGCCGTGTTTCAAGGCTCCTTCTTCTCCTATGTATTTGTATCATATAATGTGATTTGACTGTAAGTAAAGTAAGTAGTGTAAGAACATATAAGGGTAACATCTAAAAACATAGTATCTTTTAATGTTTTAGTTCCTGAATCTCAATGAAGAAAACCAACTTCTCTACATATGGCCTTAACTGTTCCCTCCACAACGATAAATAATAATGGCCGGATGATGGCGCATCAACAAAGTGGCACAAAGTAGGAGCAGGTCCACCCACTGAATGCTGTGCACTCCATACCACTGCACATCAACATGAACAAATCCATGATGTACAGCCAATCCACACTGCTCTGCATATACCTGCAACCAAAGGATCCATGAGTCCACCTAAATACACACACTCTGCCTTCTGAAATATTTAGCCATAGCCATCTGCACTCCGCTCAGCAAACAGACCTTCTGCCACACACTCTCATTGCATACCACACCCAGTAAACATTAATGACCAATCCCCTGGACTCTACAGTCCCATTTCCATGCCTGCCACCCACAAAAGCCCTTGATGTAGCACGTGTTGTCCACGTTGTCCGCGGACCAATAGCCCAATTGAAGGGTGTAAGTAGGGAAATGTAACCCAGGGTAGGTAATGTTTTACTTAGTGGTGGCTCTAAAAAGAGCCTTTTTTTGAAGATGATTGTAATCAATCACCTTTTTTTATTTTTTGGGGGCTTTTCTCTTCCTTTCTTCCTAACATGCTTACATGAACCTCTTCAAACAATCCCTTACATTGTAAAGGAACATGGCATTTCCAATGTTGGAAAAAGAAATGTCATCTGCAGTAAAAAAAAGTTCACATTCCGAGAAATAATGTTCTCATTCTCAAGAGAGAACATCCCAGCAATACACAAAAAAGAAGACATGTCTCTCTTGACAAGACACCTACCTGCATCTTGCTGAGGACACACGAGATTGGGGCTGTTCCATTCTCTTCTAGGTGATATGCGTGAAAATACCACCTTTGCACTTGGAAAAAGCAGCATCGGTGCATTCACCAAGTCCTTCAGTCACTCAGCAAACTTACTGAACAAGAACATGAGGAGTATTCAAAGTGGCCATATCTCTACAAAGTGCAAGCACTCCCTGCAAATTGCAGCCAGGCACAGTGCACCACAAAGCCTCTACTCCCTGAGGTCCAAGATTGAAAGAAACGCCACTTCTCTCTGCATACCTTTGCAGATAACTCACAAAGCAATCTCCCACCATCCACACACTGACTCTCTCCATCTCTGCCACCAGAGCCATCTTCACTACAGACAGCAATGATAAAAAAGTATTATCCTTTCTTCCTATACAGCACAACCTGAGCACCTGATTGGCTAATCCCCACTGTTCCGTTTCCATGCCTGGCATCCTGAAAAGACCCAGATGTGGCACGAACTGTCCGCAAAGTACCGCAGTGTCCGCAGACTCTGTAACACAGGGGTAGCCCTTCTTCCCTCTCCACTTCACTCTTTGTAGAACTCCCTCATTGGATACTGTTTAACAGTCACACACCATCCACTAATAAGAGCCAATAACTCTACATTTAAGTCTGTCATCTCAGTTCAACACTGCAGATGTATTGTTCAATACTTAGAGTACAGGTCTCCTGTGATTCCCAAGCACCTGCATCAAATCAAAAAGTACTGTATAACTCTCCATGATTTCTATTTCTAGATTAATTCTTCACTCTCTGTGATTTTTTTTAACAGAAAATAAATCCACTTTTGAAATATTTCCACAGCATGTTAAGTGCCAGATGTGAAACTTCAATATATTTCCACACATGCATGCTTGTCCATATCACCCATTCAAATGTGCAAACTTTTATTTTCTTCTTTCATTCTATCACTTTTAAAATCACTCCTCCAACTAACACACCTGCACTAAAACTCCCACAATACACATTGAAAACATAATACATGTTACCAAAGCATGCCATGTACATGGATTGAAAAATTACAAAATGCACTGTGTTTACAACTACTAATTTCAGCACCATTTGAAGGAAACCATGTGTACATTTACAGCAGTGCTGTCTCTATTGTTTTAAAAATAAATGAAAGGACATGGAAAGGATTTCTCCAACATACTGCAATAGCACTCAGGTACCAAGCATCGATGTGTGCGAAAGTTAATGAAATTGCACACACTAACATTCTACTTTCTAATTTGTACATCTTTCTTGGCTTCTCCATTTTTCTCAGCCTACTAGGATTTGCAGTACTCCATTTCCAATACAAATAGTGCAACAACAACTCTCACTTTAAAATCTGCAACCCGCTATGGCATACTTATCAAGTGACCACCGGCCCCAATACCAACAATGCTTGTGCTACCATGTCCCCATTCCCATACAGTGCTATACAATTGCACATACATACAGACTAACATTTGCCAACACCTGACTTTCCAGGCCAGCATGGCCTGTAATGTCCTAGTGACACTGGGAAGCTAGCTGCCAAACAAGCATTAGGAATCTGGTGGCAACACATCTGCACCAACAGCAGTTTCACAAACATACACATAGTCACGTGCAATGTTACTAACTCTTCTTCCAAACAAATCCTCCTACAGTGTAAATTAATGTGCTATTCTAGAACAATTATTTTTACAATTACCACACATAACCACTCATTTTCCTCTTTCCCAATTTCAGTGAAGAACAGCCTCCTAAAAGACAGAAACCTCTCTACTGGAAAATAAAACCCTGAAGAAAGCTATTCTTCACATCCAACAAGGTATGTGCAGTAGTGTAGCAGTATTCTTTCTGTTACTCATACTGGGCAGTGCAGCCATGTAGTAGCCTACACAATCCTATCCAATACAACAACATTTGATTCACTCTTACTCATTGCACCAGAGCAGGTACACTTGTTGTATTCTCATCTAAACACCATTTTCATAACACCCACTTGTATAGTGAAAACATTGTTATGTCCTTACATATTCATGCAGAGTACACTGGCATACACATTTAAGCAAGCCCTTTGCACATCAACTCACACAGCTAATATTACAACCTTCCCAACCAGAACAGCCCATTGCACAATCACACAGCCTTCTATTTATACCTGCAATGATATTCAGACACTCATGCAAAGTGCACTCAAACACATTGCAAAACTTTCAAACCCACACTTTCCTTTTTCTCCTAAAGACAGAAGAGCATGCCTACCAAAAGGCAACTCTAAAGAAAAGATAAAAAAATATAGCACACATAAAACTGAAAACATGCAAAACAGTCATCCACCACTGGCAGAGTTTATAGCAAATGTTCAAACAACGCTAATACAGTCACTCAACAAAACTGACCCAGCCAGCAGTAAAAAAAAGTATGGCTCCTCTTCTAAAAAGTAGAATGTATTAAGAAGAATAAAAATACCAATAGTGTTAGCACTGCAGCTGCCAATGCTAATGTAGCCACAGTTAAGCATTCCAAAACATTTATATTATGAAAAATGTTCCACCGTAGAGTACTTCAGATTCTTAACAAAACATCAGAGAACTCATGCTCAACCCTTAAAAATTACTGCAGAAGACTAATCCTGGAAGCTGTCATTGACAGCGCAATGCTCCTCAAAAGAAAATTGTTTATATTAATTGTAACCAGAATGAAACAACTAATACAAATTAATCAATAAACTGCAACATGCACAATGTCAACATAGGTACCATTGCAAACTTCTGTGCAGGTGAGTGGATGCACACAAGCAGCACAGAACCATAATTCAATGAAGAGGCATACAACAAGAAAACCCAAATGCCATGCATGCATAGCAGTGGTGAGGGTATGAAATGTTAGACAACACTTTTTTGGCAGAAGAAACCCTCATTGAAAAAATGACCCCAACAAATTTACAATCAACTCTCCATTCCACCGAACCAATCTGTCCCGTCCACAAATGGCCCTGCACCTCAATTTGTAATGTACGGAAACAATCCTTCAAATCTTTACGGCAAATCCTCAAACACTATGTGAAAGTAAAAGAGAAAATAAGAATAAAAACTTTGCAAACCATGGACTCCTGTCCAGTGCACAATTGCACTGGACTGTGAGGACATTGATTAACCTGCATTTCAGTACCTGCTGTACTATGCAAAAAGTAATGTGTTAGAAATTGAATATTTTAATAGCATTCTCCTACATGGCACAGCCAATGAACTCCTTGAAGAAACGGACCATATACAAATCAAATATGTTGGAAGTGAAGATCACTTAGAAAATCCAGTAACTTTAGAGAAGAGATGCCTAAACCGTACAAATGCCAACCTTCTAATAAACACATACAAAAAAGAAATAGAGTTTAAAAGCTCATCTGCTGAAGTGCCATGCCAAGTATTTGTGTGTTGTCGCAGAACTTTTTATACAAAGAGCACCAAAACTGTAGATATAATGTACAAAATAGAAGACAATAAGGAATTCCAATGGTTCAAATTAGCTCTCTATCTTATAGCAGAAAACAAACACAAAATTACTAACCTCTCAATATTCTTTACATACTGAAATGCAGATCTTGATAATAACCAAATGCCTTCACAGGCTATCATTAATAACTTGGAAATATTACCACTTCCAAAACCTCTCCAACAGCTTAATTTGTATGAGAATGTTATAATCCAAACAGTACACCCATTTCAAGCTATAATACACCTTCACCCCAATACGGCCAGGTTGCCTCCTTCTGAATTATTGAAAAGCATTTGTGGAAAAGTAGTTTATTTGCAATTAGATCTGAAAGAAAATGTAGACACTTTAGGAGTACAAAGGCCAATGGAGCAATCTTTGATTATCCTAGTGAATGGTGTACCAACAAAAGACAAAACAATGTGGCAACAACTAGTAGACTTAAACAAAGTTGGAGAAGCCCTACAATATCTTGAAGAGAACAATGAGTACTACAAAGAAATAGACATTGAACAAAACCTAAAATAATTCAGGATTACTCATTAACTGGTCAATTTGAACTTGTAGATCCTATCATGGCATCCAATATTTTAGACCAGTATAACATTCACCCACTACACTCCAAAGACACCATAGATGATGCACTAGAAACATTTCAAATGTGGCAAGCCAAAGGATCTCCAATCAGCATATGGGAAAAAGGCATAGAAGCACAAGCATTTCCTCTACTCTTTCCTACTGGAAAAAGGGAGAAGGTATGAGGAAAGATGCACACAAATAACAGCATCAGAATACCGCTCTTTTTACAAATGTTTTCTGAAGACCCCAGATTCAGAAACAATGTGAATATACATTCGACCTTGAAAGTAAACTAGCAACTCTATGTTACGTTGCAAACACATTAAAAACAGGTTCCAATTTTTTAAACATGTCTAAACCAATGTGAGGTTTTGCAGTCAAGTATCACAAATCTCTTGGCAAACATGTGTGGTACAAAAGAATACTGGTTCCGACGTCACGCTGATCTACAGTGTATGCTACGGAACTCTAGCACACCCACATGTTTTGTCACATTTACTTGTGCAGAGTAGAAAACGGAGGACGTGCCCGACTTCCTATGCATAGCAAACCAAAACAAGTAAGGGATAGTCATAAAAACTCCAAGAGAATTCTGCTTTCTTGACCCTGTATATGTATTAAGATACTTCCACAACTGCTTTATTGCCATTCTGCACGTCATCTGTAATAAAACAACTCCTCCCCGCGGAGAAGTGCAACACTTCTTTTGGAGAAAAGAATATCAATCCAGAGGAGCACCACACATCCACATGCTTTTGTGGATAAAAGATGCTCCTAAATTTGGTGAAGACGGTGATGCTACTCTTTTGCAGTTAATTCACAAATATGTAACCTCTGACATCCCTTCAGAAAGCACACACAGTGAGCTACACACACAAATGTTACGCTTCCAAAGACATAAATGTGCCAAATATTGTCAATGAGATATAATAACAAAGGCAAATACTACACAAAATGCCTCTTTGGTTTCCCTAGACCAGTTTCAGAAAAAGGACAAGTAAACAGCTTCATGTCTTCTGTTAGACACAGTGTAAAAGGCAAATTGTCTGAAAACACATACTGCATGAAAAGAAAGAAAGCTTCAAAGTACATCAATGATTACAATGAAATTGTTGCCCTCTTGTGGAATGCAAACATAGATATACGGTACATCGCAGACAATTCCACTGCTGCTGCATGATATGTCACAGCCTACATTACCAAAGCTGAGAAAACAGAGCGAAAAGACCACCGGGATGACATTTCATCTGACAAATCACTATCACTAAAATTGTACACATTTGGCATAAAAATGCTGTCCCATAGAGGATATGGATGCTACGAAGATGTAGACCGTTTAACAGGCACAGCCTCATATGGCAAATCTGAAAACATAATCTGGCTAAGCTTTGGTCCCGATGCATCCAGAAAAAGAGTGCTGAAAGCGTACCAAGACATAGAAACAATATCCAAAAATGATACCAAATGCCAGGACATTTTGAAAAACTATATATTACACTCATACTACCCAAACAGAAGTAGTGTTTTGGAAAACATGTGCCTATACCACATAACCCAACATTTCTCGAACAAGAATATTATTAAATCAGATGAAATAAAAGGTAAATACATAGCCAAAACTTGTGAAGGCAGCAATGTTAAACTTACCAAACCCAGCCTAATAAATCATATACAGCTATCACTTAAAACACCTCAACCCAGAGAACTTTACTAAATGTCCCTACTCCAACTTATTAAACCATGGAGAAAAGAAGAAGATGTATTATGCACCCATGACGCCTTTGAAGATGCTTTCCTTGCACATGAAAGCAGTATAACAAATACCAATTTCAAGCAGTACAAAAAGACATGATGAACAATGAACACAAAAAAGAGGAAGATGTTCAAACACAACTAAATGAAGACACTACTGAGGGCAGTCAACCTTCTTTTACAGGAAGCCAAGTACCACTTGGAGAACCACTCATAGTAAATGAAGCAGAATTAGCCATGACTGAAGTAGAAAATTCCATGAGTCAATATGAGGAATCAGATGCAAATGTTGCTCTGGTGAAATCACAACTCAATGATGAGCAACATAGCAGTTTCCTCGAAGTAACTAAAGAAATTGAACATGGTTTTCAGCATGAAAATAACACTTGTAACTGTCATAATTCTAAACCTGTATTCCTCTATGTAAGTGGTGAAGCTGGTTCAGAAATAACATTCTCAATATAAATCATCAGCACATTCCTCCAACAAATTGACAAACAAGCTTTCAGCTGTTGTAATAACCCCACAGGTTTAGCTGCTATAACATAGGAGATGTTAATTTACACCGACTACTGCTCCTTCCAGTAGAACACCAAAACAAATTATAGCACTACAAACTTTCAACAGAAGCTGCTATGGAGCTACACACAATTCTGAAACAAATGAAAATGTTCCTAATAGATGAGGTGAGCATGGTCTCCAACCTAATGCTGGCTTTGAATCACCTCAGATTGCAAGAGGTCCTTAAAACAGACTACGAACAACTATTTGGAGGAAAACACATTATATTTTTCGGAGATCACCTACAATTAACACCAGTGAAAGATAAACCTATTTTTAAAACATTAGGACACAAACAGTGCCGTAACACACTTTGCAGCCTAGGAAATGTAAATCTCTGGCAACATGTCCAATACAGAGAACAAACTCAAAACATGAGTCAGTCTGCAGCCATCACCTATGCTAACATTTTAAAAGCATTTGGTTTGGTCTTCTTTCTAAAGATGTGCAAGCTATCTTAAATAGTAAACTCATTCATGAGCTGTATGAGCATGACCCATCTGCTCCTGATGCCATTTAACAATTAGCATAGAAACATGTGAAATGTATGTCCTTAATGCCAACCGTAGCAACCTGTATGCAAATCAATGAGAACATGTTAAAAAAGAAGTGCAACCAATAGTGCATATTAACTACACAGACAAACTGGAAGTGCACAGCATGACACTCCCTTTGTGTCAACAAGCAACAGTACGCCTGAATAGCTTAGAAAACGGCATCTCCAATGCAGCTGGTTTGGAGAAAAAGTTGACATTGTGTTTGAACTGTAGCGTAATTCTGAAATGTAAATGTACAAATCAATCTTCTGTTCCAATTGCCACCAGTTGTTCAAAACACTTACTTGAAAGGCACAGACCAGTTGTGTTTGCAAATGCTCCTCCTTCATAGAAATGTAACAAACAATCCTGACAACACTTACAGTGCCTCAGGAATAAGGCAAGAATTGGACAACTGTGCAGGAATGGCAAGATTCACCATAAACACACAGGACGACCAACACAAATTTCTAATGTACTTACTGCAAATATAAGAAAGCAAAAATATACCTATAAATGAAATCTTGTAGATTTCATATAGATGGAAAAATACATGCACTCTCTGCAACAATGTTGCACAGGAGCAAGTCCCTAATGAACGGTTTGTGTACTTATCTATACCTAATTGTGAATCCATTCCATTTCAACAGCTGGTGCAAAATGCAAATCATCGCATATTATGTACTTTTTGACCTTCAGACAATCGTTCCACCTTTCACATAAACTCACATTGCCAATATGTAATAGTAATGCTTTTAAGGTACAACACAAATGGTACCAAAAACAAGTGAAAGCCTACTAGCTTCACACACGAGCAAGTATCTCTTGGCAAGAAAACCTTCACAACAATAGGCATAATCTACCACACTGGTGCCACAATCAGTGCAGGTAACTATAATGCATGCATTAAAAAAATATGTATTTGGTTTGAATGCAAGGATACTTCATTGCTCCAAAACATAGATTACCACCAAATCTAACTAATGCCTTCTTAACATTCCTTTAACCTATATTTACTCACTGACCTTTGAAACTGGCATCATTTACTGATACGTAAGTGCTAAAAAAAAAACCTCTGAACTGTAAAAGTATATAAACTTAGCATACACCAACTGGTATGTAAGTATATACATAGCACCACAATACTGTTTGTGAAATTGAAAACAGTTTCAATAGGCCAACATCCGTGCATGTTGTACATTTGTGGTAATGCTATATGTTTTTCCCCAATGATCCAATGATTATGCACACAGAAACAACAACTTTGCGAAACACGCACTAACATTGTTCCAGCCATAGTACTTAAAAAGTGTACTGATTATGAGGGTCTACAAAGCTTAGTCACTAACCTGTAAAGCTATCAACCATTAGAATATATCAACTGCTGTCTAGCTACGCCCATACCACTGCAATGATACTTTCCAATAGACAAATAGTTGGAATCCACCATCAGAAATGAAAGTGCTTCAAAATATACCCTTCTAAACTATAAAACTATCAACAGGTATCTGATTGCACTGATAATACTGCAATATTAGTTTCTAATAGTGTGTTTCTAATAGTGTAAAAAATGCAATCCCCAACAGAAATAAAAGTGCTTCAAAACATAACATACAAAAACTATAAAAGTAGATCAGTTAGAATATGCCAACTTGTATGTAACTGCACCCGTAATACAGCAATAACACTTTCCAGTAGTGAAAGACTTGAAATCCATCAACAGGAATGAAAGTGCTTCAAAATATACCCTGCAAAAATGTAAGACTGTCAACAGTTAGAATACGCCAACTGGTATCTAACTACACCCATAATAATGCAATATTAGTTTCCAATAGTGGGAAAGTTAAAATTCACCAGCAAGAATTAAAGTGCTTCAAAAGGTACCCTTCAAGACTCTTAAACTTTCAACAGTCAGAATATGTCAACTAGTATCTGACTACACCCATAGTACTCAATATTACTTCCAATAGTGAAACAGTTAAAATCCACCATCAGGAATGAAAGTGCTTCCAAACATGCCCTTGAAAACGGTCAAACTATCAAGAGTTAGAATATGCCAACTGGTATCTAACTGCACACAGAGTACTACAATATTTATTTTCAATAGTAAAGTACTTAGAATGCACATACAGGAATGAAACTGCATCGAAGGACTTTCTTAAAAATTGCAAAACGATAAACAGTTAGAATACGCCAACTGGTATCTAACTATACCACCACCACTTTTGAAAAGCAAAACACATACACCATTTCAATTCCTTCTGCTGCAACCGTGCTTGCAACAACAAATACACTTATTTGTGCACCTTAAACATTCCTGTAAGTACTGAAAACTTCTAACAAACATCGTGTGACAGGTAATGTCAAATAAATGTTCTAGAGATGTTTTAATCCTACTTGTTTTTTCCCCACAGACCCAATAATTATGCAACCAAACACAACTGTGCAAAACTCACAGTAATTTTGTTTGAAGCATAGTACTTTTAATGTACTAATTATGAGGGTCTGAAATGTACATGAATATGTGAGATTGTGTGCAACGCGACATTGTGAAGTACCTTACCTAACATATTATGCTATGTTTTTTTTCACAGAGAAAGAAGCAAAGATTTATCCTGCATTACCATGTAAAACAGAGTCAATCTGTGCCTGAAATGGTATGTCAATGAAAAGAACCATTTCCACTTCAATGGTATTGTGTCACTGTGTTCCAAAAAGTATACAATATGCTGCCTATACAGTATGTATAATGACTACACACATATTATGCTTCTTTCTAATGGACAAATTCCATTTCTGTACACATATTATTACAATGCTTGTGGACAGTGGCCACAACCAACACATGACAATTTGCCCTTAACTACCCAATTTGAACACCATCAGCAGACATCAAAGTATGCCGCCAACCAATGGCAATATGTCCATATCATCTAGACCTGACTCCCTACTCTAAGAAGCCTTCTTACAGTCACCAAATAACCCCAAACATGTTTCTCCAACTGTCCACCAAACACTGCCTTCTGCAATAGTTGTCGATAAATTCTTGGTTGCATGGCCGTATGATACTGCAGTAGTTGTGCCAGTGCATAGATTCTTGTGTGGCCTTTTTTTATCCTATGCAAACATCCCCATATCATCTAAATTCCACTCCCCTACCCTAATGAAGACTGCCTGCAGTCACAAGATAAGGTGCTCACCAAAGGACCTGTCCGCAGACCACTGCGGTGTCCGCAGACTGCCATGCCCTGCATGCTTTTCTTCCACCTAAACAAATACATATCAACCATCTTTCACTCCCCCACCCTTCCCAGTCCCCCTTCCCAGCACCAAATAACCCAAAATATGTTTCCCGGCCCGGTTCCCCACTACACATGGCAAGCATTTTGGAAAAATATGGCGCACCTCACTCATTTCACCATCCAATCAGCGGACATCACGCAAGATGGTCCAAAAGGGTGTCCGTGGACCGAATAGGGAAGTGAGTCAGAGGACCGGACCCAGATATCACTAAATTTTTGACCTATTTGTTGATGATAAAAAAAAACTACTTTTCAGATTCACATCAAATTTTCAAAAGCACACTTTCAAGAACAAGGGACCACACCTAATGCAAATTTGGTGAAAATTCATCAGGCTGGTTTGGTCTGTAAGTGTGAGCACATTTTATTTTCCTTTGCATTAATGAGGATTTCCACACATTTAGGACCCCCCACCCTGTAACTTTGACACCCCCCGACAGAAAGACACCAAACCTTGCATAATCATTCGGAGGGGACCATATAGTTTATTTGCAAAGTTTGGTGAGAATTTGTACATGGGGCAAAGAAATTAGCCACCCTAAAAGTGTTCTTCTTATGGGTTGGGTTACTTAACCATAACTACAGGGCCTCAACCGCAGGCCCTGTAATTAATGACACACATGTTAAAGTTCTTAAACACACAGCTCTGTATATGAATCTATTTCTGATTTATAGAGCCCTGTGTGCGGCTAAAGGTCTATTTATGGCGTGATGCTGCCAAATGATTGGTTTGAGAACAGGATAGATGATGAGGTTTGGGAGTCCCCAACCTCTTTTTCTCCAACCCTTCTGCCCTTGTGTGGAGTCTGAAAGCAACCCTAGGCACAAGGTTTAAGATGATTTACGCTTATGGTTCTATTAACTGACAACATTGCCGTTCAATGAACAAATTCATTAATAAAACTAATAACTATAGACACATTTGACAGTTCTAAATTACACAAATTAGAAGAAAATCAGCAATAGTTGTCCCTCCATTATTTAGAACTGTTACCTACAGATAATACACATCTATCTGCAGAAGCAGCATTAGCATGCTTCATTATTTCCTGTCCTTTTGGATCAGAGCATCCTACTTAGCTCAGTTACTCAATATTTCCTCTCCCCCTCACCCGCTCCACCTTAGCAGTTCACATTCACCCTCTTTTTTCCTCTACAGCAAGATGGGGCTCATTACAGGTTTGGTGGTATAGCAGCACACTTACTACCGGGATACCACCAAATGGAATGACCGTTATTGCCACTTGGTGCTATTGTCACTGGATTACAAGTGACTGTGGCAGTGTTAGTCCCCATTTAATTAGAGTCCATAGGCCTCCATGAGGCATTTTGGCAGAATTACCATGGCTGTAATTTTGCCTGTGGTAATTCTACCAAACTAGGGATGAATGTTGGTGGATTTACATTCTACACTCTCCTGAGAATAGCTATTGCTACCATGGCTAACCTGCATTCCCCTGTTCACTTTAACTGGGGTTGCCTCCTAATATCTGTCCACCAGGTTGGATTCTAGAAATCCATCTTAACATTATCAGTGAATGGATGGATCATGTTTGGCTTATAATGGAAGATGTTGTTCGGGTCTAGTGTGGTTTTGTTGTAGTCAGATTAGACCTGTGTATAGGCTGTCTGGAAAGGTGCCTTTCTTGTATGAGGTGTTTACTGTTTGGCGACAGTGCCCTTGATCATGTTGACACCTTCACTGTCTCATTGGGCTGATTTTCCATGTAGGCGGCTACAAGGCCCTGTGCATCCCCTCTTCCATTTCACATCCATTAGTCCCTTGTAGCATATTTAGTTGCACTCTTTGATCTATAGGGACTATTCACAAATGCTGGTACATATTGAGTCAGACAAACTAATGACTATCTAACAAACAGAGGATAGCACAGGGGAAATAAACTGGCTGGGGAAGCAAGACCCCACAGAGGAACAAAGGTTTGAATCCCTTGTCCACGCTTAGAAGCCGTACTCGGGTATAATATTAGAAGTTTTATAATAACCAATTAAATTAAATTACAAATACTGTTTGCACTTGTCTTCAAACAGTGGATGCATGGATTTGTCGACAATCTTTAAAAATAAACAGCTCATAGATGGAAATATTAGCTCCTTTCTGACACGTTGTCATCTCATTGAATACATCATGGCCAGCTAGTTTTGTCCCCTGTCATCCATCCTGCCCCATAATCAAAGTCCTATGTTTCAAGATCAATTCCAAACTATCTGTTTCTGGTCATAAAGCCTCCGTCATTCAAACTTGTTTTTTTTTGTTAAAAAAAAATCTAAGAAGGATTCAGTGTTTTAAACTCGTCTTACTGTCTCATTCAGTAAAGGTAGTGGTAATTAAGTGTATAATTGCAAGCTGTTTAGACTATTGCAATTTCCAGTTTCTGGGATTTCCCAAAAGTGCAATAGGTGATCTGCAATGTGTGCAAAATGCAGCTGCCAGATTTGTAGTTTACCTTTCACTGTTAGATCATGTTCAGTCACAATGGCATGGCTTGGCACCTACAAAGATGGTCATCTATCTGCCGTTCTCCCACCTGGCTGTAATATATAAACTTTGTTTCTCAATGTGAGTGATGATATAATTCAATATAAATACATAATTGGGTCCCCGGCACCAGTGCCTCTCATGTGGTGCTGTACAGAAGTTGTGGTGTCAGGCTCAGCAGAAGAAGTCTGCCAGTGAGCTTTGAGGGGATATTCTCTTCAATCACCATTCCTCTTCCTGGATAACATTAAAACGCGAGTACATGGCACGGGATGTATGAAGTCCACTGCCCATGTCACAGATTCTTTTGCTCCTGAGCTCCCTCTAGCGGCTCAATTTGCAACTTACATTTATTACAGGTAGTTTTAATCTCTGATATATTACTGGTCTGGTCTGTTGCTTGAAGAGCTAACCTTTTAAGACATAACTATGTAAACTGTGTCAAGGGAGAGTTGGTTACTTGACCGCAACTAAGGTTCCATTGTACCCATGGCATCTCTAAAGAACACACAGGAGGGCTCTGGCTAGAAGGATAATTTAAAAAGGCCAACAAGTGACTCTCCCCCACCCGCTCAATCTATCTTTAAACCAAGTATGGAGGCTATTATGTTAGAATTAAGAGCTCTAAAGGCTTTAATGGTAATCACAAATTGTAAGCTCCAGCACCTCGATGACAGATGGGCTTCCTTTGAAGCTAAAATGGGGGAGAAAGAAACAAGGATTAGTGGGGCTGAGCATTAAGTACAGTGTGTCACCCTTCTTGAGAAGGCAGTTACAAATCTCCAACAGAAAAATGAGGAATTAGAGAACAGGGGTGATAGGAATAACATAAGCATTAATGGTCTGCTGGAAGGACGGGAAGGTGATAATCCAATAATCATCCTCAGAAACATGTTACCTCAGCTGCTTAAAATCCAAACCTCTAATATATTCAACATTCAAAGAGCTCACAGAATTGGCCTAGCATGCATAACTAGTCTCAAATGTGATCCTCATCCCCTACATTGAGCTGATCATTTCTAAATCAAAGGAGGCTGGTTAACATTCTATGAGATGATTATGAAGTGACTGCACAGAGGCGTAAGGCATTTTTAAGATATAGACCCGCTCTTAAACAGCTTAATCCAAGGTTTCGCCTTCTTTATCTGTTTGCTTTCAAAGTTACTTTGAAAGTAAAAACCTTGATGTTTGATGATCCAAAGGGCCTTGAAAGTATTCATACGGTCAACTAAAGTGGAGGAAATTGACACCGCTATTCTCATTCCCACATTGATTATATTTGTACATAAAAAGCTTTGACTCAAACTGTGCTACAAACTACTATTGAGAGTATAATAATTGCAGACCATGTCCTGGTTATAGCCACTTTGGAATTGCTGGATATGGGTAGACAGGCCCGAACATGGCGATTCAATAAATCAATAACTTAATGTTAACTGATAATCACTTTGAACATTGAGCAGATTACTAAAGATAGTGATACATCACCTGTTAAGAACTGGGTCTACAAGGCTGTCTTGAGAGGACAGATCATGTTAGTAATAAAATAAAACAGATACAAAAGAAATTGATTATCTATTTGGTAAGCGTAATAAATTACAAAATAATTATAATGATCAACCTGATGAAAACATCTTCAGACGTATCCATGACCTATATTATCAAATTAATAGAACACTGTCTGAACAGGCTTGTGGCATTATTCTTGAATATAAAACAAATATTTCTCTAAACTCTAACAAGGCTTGCAAGGCACTGGTCTCTTAACTCAAAATAAAAAAAGAAAATAATAGAATAGAATTGTTTCAATTAAAGGACACTCCAGTAATCAGTTAGACTCTAAGACCTTCTTATGAAAAATGGATAGCATATCATACTTTCAGATGGATTTGAAAATTCTTAATGTGCCTATAAATATAGATAAAATCCATGGAGCTATTAAGGATTCTTCTGAAAATAAGGCACTGGGACCTGATGGATATTCTATTGATTTTTTTAATCACTTCTCACCCAACTGAATACCAAATTATTCTCGCTCATTTCATAATTTGATATGTAAGGAATGGCATCAAGCACCTTTTCTGAGGCATTGATTATACTATTCCAGGTGGGTAAAGACAGCACATATAGACCAATCTTTTTAATTAATACAGATTGCAAAACATATTCTAAACTACTGGCCAACAGAATATAATCCCTCCTATCTAGATTTATTAAACAAGACCATGTATGGTTTGTTTAGGTCGGGAGATGTCTGTCAATATTAGGCTATTATTTAACATGCAACATGATATTACAAAAATAAAATGCAAAGGAGGGCTAGCTGCAATTGACCTCGATGCTGAAAAAGCTTTTCATAGGGTGGGATTTTCCTTTCAGTCATTCAAATGGCATGGTTTAGGTATGAAATGTGTATCCCAAGTCACATTTCTTTATTCTTATCCAAAAACATATATCTTTAATAATGCCCAATTCTCTCCTTTATTTACATTAAACAAAGTAACACATCAACAGGGTAATTCATAGAATTTCGCTGAAAAGTGTCGCAAGCGGCTGGCGCAGAGTGTCCGCGTGCGATTGACTGCGCCAGGCACGTGCGCTAAAACCGATTTCCGCGCACAGCGTATTCATGGATTTCATGCTCCCAAACCAGCCGTGGCGCAGAGTATCGCAGCGACCCTGCAGCAGCGCCAGTAACGCCCCCAAGAACGCCCTCGCGCAAGGAAAAGCCATCAAAATCACTAAATCATCGCAAAGGGCTGCGCTAACCCTGGACCAGTTTACAGGGCTGCCAAACAAGGAACGCAAAGCGGGTAACGTGCATATCAGGGGTACGCGTGAAGTCATACACGCGATTAGCCAGGGTACGTGTATTACAGGGGTACGCGGGAAGTTTAACACGCGATTGGCCAGGGTACGTGTATTACAGGGGTACGCGGGAAGTTTAACACGCGATTAGCCAGGGTAAGTGTATTACAGGGGTACGCGGGAAGTTTAACACGCGATTAGCCAGGGTACGTGTATTACAGGGGTACGCGGGAAGTTTAACACGCGATTGGCCAGGGTACGTGTATTACAGGGGTACGCGGGAAGTTTAACACGCGATTGGCCAGGGTACGTGTATTACAGGGGTACGCGTGAAGTTATACACGCGATTAGCCAGGGTACGTGTATTACAGGGGTACGCGGGAAGTTTAACACGCGATTGGCCAGGGTACGTGTATTACAGGGGTACTCGGGAAGTTTAACACGCGATTGGCCAGGGTACGTGTATTACAGGGGTACGCGGGAAGTTTAACACGCGATTAGCCAGGGTAAGTGTATTACAGGGGTACGCGGGAAGTTTAACACGCGATTAGCCAGGGTACGTGTATTACAGAGGTACGCGGGAAGTTTAACACGCGATTGGCCAGGGTACGTGTATTACAGGGGTACGCGTGAAGTTATACACGCGATTAGCCAGGGTACGTGTATTACAGGGGTACGCGGGAAGTTTAACACGCGATTGGCCAGGGTACGTGTATTACAGGGGTACTCGGGAAGTTTAACACGCGATTGGCCAGGGTACGTGTATTACAGGGGTACGCGGGAAGTTTAACACGCGATTAGCCAGGGTAAGTGTATTACAGGGGTACGCGGGAAGTTTAACACGCGATTAGCCAGGGTACGTGTATTACAGGGGTACGCGGGAAGTTTAACACGCGATTGGCCAGGGTACGTGTATTACAGGGGTGCGTGGGAATCATCACACGCGATTAGGCTGGGTGGGTCCTCACAGGTGTTCCCTGTACACCCTCCACGGCCCCTGCAGACAGCCTACAAAACAGGGGACTACCCTGAACACCTGCTCATGTCCCCCTGCACCCCCACCCCCCAGCAGTGCAGGGGCAGCCTCCACCAGGCCCCCACTCATGTCTCCCACCACCCCCACCCTCCCGCCACCAGGGGCAGCCTCCACCAGGCCCCCACCCATGTCTCCCACCACCCCCACCCCCCCGCCACCAGGGGCACTCTCCACCAAGCCCCCACCCATGTCTCCCACCACCCCCACCAGTGCAGGGGCACCCTCCACCAGGCCCCCACCCATGTCTCCCAACACCCCCACCCACCAGCACTGTGGGGCACGTGGCCAGCAGGCAGTCAGGCAGCAGCAGATGGCAGGTGGGAGCGTGCTCAGGGCTCTGGGGGGCAGTAATTTGGCCTCCTGGCCAGGAGCGTGGTCTCTCGTGTGTGAACGCGTGGACAGCCTGATAGGGAGTGAAATCCCACACGTCAGCAAAGGCCCTTAGCGCGTAAACCCGTCAACAGCATATGCGCGCCTATAGTCACCTGCACGTGCAGGAAATTGTTGCGTGACACGTCCCAGTGTCAAAGCGTGTGATTGGTGAAAATGGATCTACACGCAGAAGTGACAAAGCGTGTGAATTGTGAAAATGGATCTACACGCAGAAGTGACAAAGCGTGTGATTGGTGAAAATGGATCTACACGCAGGAGTGACAAAGCGTGTGATTGGTGAACGTACACGCCGCGTAAGTGACGCTGTACGTGTGGGCCTGTATATAAGGTACATGTAGAACACCATTTCCTTGTACGTGCTTTTCGTGGAGAGCGAGTGGGTGAATTCTGTACTTCTTGTCGTTTCACACGCGATTTACTTCACGGCGTTTCCAGTTCGTATTCCCTGTTACCTCTGACAGCTTTTTCTCTTTTTTCTCTTTTACTGGTTTACCTGGGCCTGTTCCCTCAAACAGTGTCCCCTTCTACTGTTGTCCTGTCTTCTCAGACAGCGTACACATCTTCTTTTGGCGGGGGTTTAGCCAGCCAAACGCGCTCATTCTTCACGCTCTTTTACCTGGCAGACGGTGAGTCACGCACGTATCCAACTTCTGTGCTTGCCCCGTGTGTAGCCTACCCCTTCAGAGGTCATTCTAGGCTGCGTGTGACACGCATACGTTCATTCTTGTGTTACTGGGTGCCACAGCGTAGTGCAGGTTTTTCTTTCTGCACACGTGGTCTAGGAGGGGTTGCGTGCACGTCATCTCCCTTTTTTGGGCCTCCTGTGCGTTGCGTGACCCGTCATCTTTCCCCAGGGGTTACAATCAGCCGTGCTAGAGCACTAGGGTACAATTACCATCTGGTACCCAACCCCTTTGACCCCCAATTGCCCAGGACAATTGTCTACAGCCACTCCCATACGCACATTAATATCAGTGCCATGGCTGGGAGGCGAGGATTCCGTAAGGGTGGCAAAGGTGGAAGAGCCACAAGTGGTGGCCGTGGTGGATCCGGTAGGGGACGTGGTCGTAACTTGCAGGGTGAGCCTGTCCCCCCATGTGTGGAGGACCAGTCAAGGGCACCCATCACCCCCCCCTCCTCCTCTCCCCCCCTCCCGTTGAGGCTGAAGTGGCTGACACCATCCATGCTCAGCCCTTGTTGGACCAGCCCATTGTGGCACCAGACCTGGCTGACTCCATGGCTGACTTCCAGGTCAGCAGGGCTACGACACGTGCGCTGGTGCACGTTGATGCCATCATGCCACGTGGATCTGGGGCAGCAAGGTCATCTGCTGCACCAAGGAGGCAGGGCGGAGTGGCTGCAGGGGCAGCTGCGGCTCCATCCACCCCAGCCCTCACACACCCAGCCAGGACAGTGTCGGTCCTAGTCCATGCTGCTGACATTCCCCCTGACACCATCACACTAGAGCCAATGCCTGCACCAACTCCCATGCTGAGTGTGCAATCCCACACTCCTGATACAGAGTCCACCAGGGCTCCTGCCCCTAGTGTCCAGAGCGGCGCAGGACACTCAGGATCACCACCACCTTCCAAGCGGAAGAGGAAGAGTGCTCGTCCGGCACAGGCTGATGCCCCAGACACGGCTACACAGTCCGGCCCGTCCAAGAAGCCCAGCTTCACGGATGACGAACTGAATGCACTTGTCGAGTATGTGTCCGGACATGACAACGAGATGGTCATTGTTGCAGGATCCAAGACCACACCTGCACAACGCCAGGCACACTGGCAGACCGTTGCGGACATCGTAAGTGCCCTTGGAATCGTGAGGCGCACAGCCAATGATTGCTATAAGCGCTGGAATGACCTAAAGCGCAGGGCAAAGAGTAAGCTGGCCTCAAGTCATGCCGCAACTCTAGTGACTGGAGGTGGGTCTCCAGTAGTAGACATGGAACTCACTCCACATGAGTCAGTCGCTGGGACCTACGTCACGGAGGAACAGATCCAAGGCGTGGGAGATCTGGCTGATTACGAGGCATTGTCCGGTGAGTGCACATGCATGTGTGTGTCATCCATGTGCATGGTGTGTGTGTGAGGGCTTCTGTTTGGGTGCCAGGTGAGAGTGTGTGCGCCTCAGTCGTATGGGTCAGCCATGTGCTTCATGCAATACTTCCTGCGCAGCTGCATTTGGCCATAGCAGTATCCCTTCTGCCAACAGTAGACATCTAGCACAACTGCACGCCAGTTGCCCTTGAAGTGTCACCTTGACACAACATATTTGCTTATTTTTCACTGTTCATTCAGTCAGTTTGTTTGCATTCCACCACTTTCACTAGGCATGTCACTGTCCACTAGTCACATGTCTGACATGGGTATGGTAAAGTGGAGTGACTTTGTTACCTGGATATCATTTGTACACACATGTCCCTGTGCAATTTGACCATTTCAGACTGGCAGCTCCAGGTGAAAAATCTGACCTGTTAGAATCAGAAAAGCTATTGCATGCGGGAACTGGACTGAATGAATAGGTGCTGCCCTCCTCTCCATCTTCACTCAATAGCAATGGTACATGCCATCTGTGTGATGGCATGTGTGTTTCACCTGCCAATCACAGGCCAATGTGTGATGCCACTGCCAGGCAGCATGCAGAAAATTTGTTCATCTTCCATCTTGGTGTCATCAGTGTGTGCCATTTGCCTGCACTTCATACGCAGTGAGGGTGCATGCATGGGAGGGTTTTAGTCATGTGGGACATGTGTCAATCAAGTACTGGTTCTCTTGCTTCTCAGCCCTCAATGTGTGCCATGGTGCTAATGCCTGTTTCCATTACTTTGTTTTCATGTCTTTGCAGGGGAAGACGCACCTGATACTGCTGGGGTTGTGGAGATGGTGCAGACCCAGGAGGTGTCCCAGGGCCGACCAACCACCAGTGAGGGACGTGGTGTGGTGGTGGGGGAGAACCCACAAGTGCTGCAGGTCGTGCTCTCAAGGGGTGTCTCTGGCTGCACCTCCCCCGAGCTGTACTCAGGTGTTGATTCGGATGAGACCTACGTGCCGTCGCTGGTGAGTGTTCCAGGGAGGGATTCTGTTCTGTCTCACCCACCTGCACCAGGGTCAGTACCCTCCATGGGGATGTCAGTGTTGGCAGCTATGCCTTCGGTGGTTACGGATGCAGGGTCACACTCCGCGACATCTGATCCTGTTCCTGGGCCAGCAGATCAGAGGGGGAATGCAGTCCTGCAGCCTCAGGCAGTGCCGGCACAGCAAGGCGCAGTTCGCCTTGCCCCAGACAGGTGTGGTGCCCGCCGACGTGGTGGCCGTACGCCACCCGGCAATACCGCATGGGAGCAATCCATTTACGGTATGGCTACCCAACAGGCTGCATCATCCGAGATGATGGCTCAGGCCATGGATAGGGTGGCCACTTCCATTGTCCCCCCAGAAAGGCTGATGGAGCGACTAGAGCAGGCAACCGACTCCATCTGCCAGTCACACAGGGAGGACATGTTGGGGTCCAACAGGGACAGGCGGGCGGCACTGGCGACTCTGCAGGAGGCCATCTCCATTGAGTCCCAGGGCCACAGGGAAGCCCTGAGGCAGGAGCTCCTACACCTCAGGACGACTCTTGTTGAGCTTGAGGCTTCAACACACCAAAGGACAGAACAGCAGCTGGAGCGTCTCACCCGTACGCTCTCAGCTGAGATGCAGGCAACGAGGGCGGAGGTCCGGGCATCCCGTGAGTTGTTGCATGGGGACCTGCGCACACTCATCCTCCAGAACCAGACCTACCACACCCGCATGCTTGCAGCCATGGAGGAGCAGACTAGGGCCTTGCGTGGGCTGCCTCCCATAGTGCAACCACTTCCGGATGCAGCTGCACAGGGTGATAATAGCGACAGCAGTGATACTCCCACAATAGGGTAGCCGTGTGGGCCATGAGCCCATGGAGGTGTTTTATCTTCCCAGGATCCACGCAGGTGGGTTCTGGTGTGCATCCTGTCCTCGGACCTCCTGGGTGGCCTCCCCAACCCCCCCGGGCCCATCAATGGCCATTTTTGATTGTTTCTTATTTTTATTTTTATTTTGATTTCTTTTATTCCCAATTTTTTTGGGACGATCTGTTGGCTCCGATCTGTTGGCTCCGATCTGTTGGCTCCGATCTGTTGGCTCCGATCTGTTGGCTCCGATGTGTTGGCTCCGATGTGTTGGCTCTGATGTGTTGGCTTCCGTGGTTCCTGTGGGCATACGCTGCATTGTGGCTGGGCACATGCAGGCTTGTAATGTATTTGGTTCAGATGCTTGGGTTTGAGTCACACACACCCCTCCTGCTTCCCGTTTCCATGGGCTTGCAAAGGGTGTGCCCAAGTGACAGTGAATTACACAGTGACGTTGGACTCCCATGAGCTGTGTGGCCAGTCTGTAGTCAATACTGTGTATACATTCATAGTGCATATTGCTGTTGTGTTGTACACTGCATGTTGCATTGATGTGTAACTCTTCTTCTGTGTCTACCTCCCAATTTGCAGGTCCCTTCCTCAAGTCCACACAAGGACCTCTAGTCTGGCGATGGGGACCATGTTGGCAGCAGTGCACCTACAACTCTACATGGCGCCAACACTGCACAGTTGGTAGTGGTGGGAGTGCAGGCATTTCCAGGTGGTGAGACTACTAATATGTAACATTTTTGATGTCATGTTAATGGTACTACGTGCTCAAGTATGTTGTTGGTCCGGCATTGCTGTGAGCATTTCAGGTGTTGCAGGTTTCTAATAGTGCCACTGTACATAGTGAGAGTGATGTCATGTTGTGGGGATTACTTTGTTTACCTGCAATTAGCATGACATGGCACGGTGTGTCGTGTGGCAGTGCTGGGGTTGGGTTGGCTGACATGGCACTGTCCTCTTGTTGCATTTTGCAAGTGGGTATTCATTTTAGCTGCTTCAATGTGTAACTTCACAAAACTGCATTGGTGGTGTCTGTGTGGGTAGGGATGCACACATTGTGACACTTCCAGGTGAACAATCTCAGGCTGACATGGAATTCCCGGTTCATTCTCCACACATTCAGGATCAGTGTCAGGTTGAGTCATCATTGATTGTCAGATGGAATGTGCCAGGGCAGTGTGCACTCCACAGGGGTGTGATTTCTATGTGAAGTAATTAGCCACTAGCTGTGTACGGGCTGCCTCCCCCCATGCCCTTTCCCCTCCCATGCGCAGCGGCTGTGCATGTGGTTGGGGATGTGGGGCCACCACCATGTCCACGGCCAGGCCCCGGCGTGTTGCAACGTTGTGCAGGACACATGCTGCCACTATGATCCTGCACACTACTGGGGGAGCGTATAACAGCTGCCCGCCAGAACGGTCAAGGGAGCGAAAGCGTGACTTCAGCACTCCGAATGTGCGCTCCACTATGCCCCTGGTTGTAATGTGGGCTGTGTTAAATCTTACCTGGGGTGGCGTGGTGGGGTTCCGAATTGGCGTCATCATGTGGGGGCTGAGAGGGTAGGCACTGTCCCCTGTGGAGGTGGGGATTGGTATCATTGGTGAGGTTGTGACCTTGCTCAGTATCCAACATGCATGCATGTGCAGTGGCATACATACTCACCAAGCAGCCATGTATCGCCATGCCGCCCAGCTTCTAGGTCCCGGCTTAGGGTGGACATTCGGTAAATGAAGCTGTCGTGGGTGGAGCCGGGATAGTTGGCATATACTGAGGTGATGATTCCCTTGGCATTACATGCTACCTGCACGTTGATGGAATGCCAGTGCTTGCGGTTCCTATAGATGTGCTCAGATGCCCTGGGGGGACGTAGAGCCACATGGGTGCAGTCGATGGCACCTAGCACTTTGGGGAATCGTGCCACTGCGTAAAAATCCAGGGCGGCAGCATGCCTTTCTGCAGGTGTTCTGGGCAGGTATATGTGCCTGCGGACTGATGGGCGTGCAGTGATGATGTTCAAGACCTGGTGTAGGCAGCGTGACTGGGTGGCCTGTGACACCCCACCCACTATGGCACTTGTCCGCTGAAATGATCCAGTGGCTAAGAAGTGCAGTACATTGAGGACCTTCTCCAGGGGGCTGAGTGCTTGGGAGCACAGGGTGGGTGATGTGAGGTCATCCTCCCACTCACTCACCAGGTCCAGTATGATGTGTGGTGGAAACCTGTACCTCCCATACACCTGGTCATCAGGCATCCCGAAAAGGCTGGTTCTGGGTGTGAATATTCTGGCCCTGACTATCCTCCTCCTCCTCCTTTGGTAGCCCACTGCCACTGCTGCTAGGAACGGTATGTTCATCCTGGCGTCTGAGCTTGTTATTGTTAAAGTCCGCAATTTATGCTTAGCGCGTGTTCTAGGCGAGCGTGTGACCCGCGCACCCCTGGAATCCAGTTCCCAGTCCAATAGCGTGTGGAAATTCACACGCACCACGGGATACAGCGTGTGACCCGCGCACCCCTGGAATCCAGTTCCCAGTCCAATAGCGTGTGGAAATTCACACGCACCACGGGATACAGCGTGTGACCCGCGCACCCCTGGAATCCAGTTCCCAGTCCAATAGCGTGTGGAAATTCACACGCACCACGGGATACAGCGTGTGACCCGCGCACCCCTGGAATCCAGTTCCCAGTCCAATAGCGTGCGGAAATTCACACGCACCACGTGATACAGGTTCGCTGACGTACTTGCGTGTGTAAGTGGCCGCGCACCCATTAAATACACGTACATAGGCCAATCGCGTGTACGCGCACTTTTGTCCAATTACACGCGATGACACTCTGACGTGCAGTATCTCCACGTGTGCCCCGTCATCACGTGCTGAGTGGGGAACACCCGTGCGGGTCACGTCACAGACGCGCTTACGCGCTGAGGGACTCTGGTCCAATAGAATCGCGTATGCGTGCTGACGCGCTTACGCGCTAAGGGCCTTTCCTCGGATTTCACGCTGACGTGCAGGATTTTCACGTGCCAAATCACTCCGTATCAAGCTGGCCACGCGAAAACACACGGAAGCCCACGCTCCTGCCCAGAAGGCCGAGTTACTGCCCCCCAGTGCCCCGAGCAGCCTCCCACGTGCCATCTGCTGCTGCCTGCCTGCCTGCCTGCCTGCTGCCACCGTGCCCTGCCATTTGGTGCCTGCACATCAGCCATCTGCAGGGGTCCAGTTGCTGTGTCCACCCCTGCTGCAACTGAAGACTCCCGACTGGTATTACATCGCTCCACAGCCCAGCCCCAGGACCCAGTTGCCCACCCACACCTGCCTCTGGGGTTGCCATGTCGGGCACTTCCACATCTGGCACCAGTGGCAACCCCAGGCCAGAGGGGCAGAGGGGCACCAGCTTCACTGTCACCGAAGTTGGTGTCCTGGTGGAGCATGTCCTGGGGCAGTATGATGCCCTCTTTGGATCGTCCCGCGCCAGCAAGGAAGGACGGCAGAGGATCTGGAGGGGGTGGCAACCCGCGACGTCCTGAAGATCAAGAAGCGCTGGGAGGACTTGAGGTCCAGGACCCTTGTGAAGGCCCGGCGCCTCGTGGAGGGGGGCCGGGGCCGCATGAGTTCCATCCAGATGAGGGTCCTGGAACGCGTACGCCCAGCGCTCCACGCCCAGATCCTTGAGAGGGAGGCCCGTCTGGAGTTGAGCGGTAAGTGTCCATGCATTACTGTGTGAGACAGGGCATGTTGCGGTGTGCTGATTCTATGATACTTGCCTGTATGTGTGCCATAGGCCATGTATGCATGTATGTGTGCAGGGACATCATGGTAATGCATGTGCGACCAGTGATGTGTGATGCACATGGTTGTTGCATGTGTTGAAATGCCGCATGGCGAGCCCTATTCAGATTTTGAACATGAGAGCATGCCAGTCTCTGTACGTGGACATGGGTGGGGGTGAGGGATGGGTGCTGATGCCAGGTACATATATGGTAGCCATGTCTGTGTGCCTGACCTGCGTGTCTGTGACTTGTGCATGCCATGGATGCATGACACATGTGTGTGACAATGCAGAGATTCAGTAAAGCAGCCAAATTACCCTTGTAACCGCTGTGTTTGGTGTGTTTGGGGCCAGATGGATGTGACTGAGGTGAAGTGTGTGCATGTGATGGGCATGAGGCATGATGCATGTGAGTTACATATCATTGAATGTTTCAAGAGTCCATTGGACATGCATGGAAATGTCCATGGCATGCAGCATGCCTGTTACTGTGTGTGTTTTGCCTGGACTGACCCATGTGTTGTGGAGGGACATGATGGAAGTGTACTTTGACAGTGGTGCTCATCTGCTATTGCTTCCTGTCTAGGGGACCATTGTACAGTGCCCTGATGCTTGTGTTCTTTGTCTCCCTCTACGCAGCGGCTAGTGAAGAAGAGGGCGGAGACGGCGCTGTGGAGCAAGGCGGCGGGGATGCCCCCACGGCTGCAGCGGAAGGGGTGGGTGAGCCCCCACAGGGGCCTGCTACGGTGGGAGACGGTGAGGAGCCATCCAGGTTGGTGGTTTGCACAGAGGAGGAGGAGGCCGCCACTGGGGCACACATGGGGCCTGGTGGGGGCATCCCTGCTGGTGCAAGTGGTGCAGTCCAGGGCCAGGGGCAGGAGGCAGCACAGGTCACCGTGGAGGGGCCTGTGCATGTCGCTGTCCCTGACCCTGTGAGTGCACCACCATGCACCAGCAGGGATGCCCCGTCCCAGGCCTGTCCGCAGGTAGAGGGGATGTCCATGTCACCTGACTCCCCTCCACCTGCGGACGTGGGAACCCCTGGCCGTGCGGAGAAGGTCCTGATTGGGGTCGCGATGCGCACGGCTGTGATTCGTGATGCCGTGCGTGCTTCCCGGGAGGAGCACGCACGTCATCACGATGTGCACCGTGCCGACGTGGCCCAATTGGGATCGGCCATGTTCGGGGGTTTCCTGCATGTGTTGGCCAATGTGGCGGCCCTCTCCTCCTCTGTGCAGGCTATCCACCAGTCGTTCTCCTTGCCGTCTTCCAGCCCAGATGCCACCAGGGCCCCCTGTGGACCTGCCCCGACCAATGCAGCTAGCTCGGTGGGGATCCCATCCCTGCCACAGTCGGGAGTCAGAGATCCAGCAGGGGTGGACACCAGAGCAACTGGACCCCAGCAGATGGAGGATGTGACGGCATCATCGGGCAGGGCACGTGCACGACGGCGTCGGTGGTTTCCATCAGCCTGGATGCCGTCGTGCTGGCACAGGCAGTTGCGTCGGAGGCAGCAGCAGGCTCAACGTGGGAGGCATCATGGCTCGGGGCCATCAACATCAGGGGTGCAGGCATCGGCCGGAGGGCAGGAGAACCCTGGAATGGGAGTGGCTTCCGTGTGGGAGAGGTTGTGCCAGCGGATAGGTGCGGAGCGGCAGCGGGCAGAGGAGGAACGGCTCACGATGGTCAGGGCGGAGGACTCCATGCGGAGGGCGCTGAGGCGGGCTGAGTGCCTCGAGGGTCTTCGCAGGGAGTTTGAGCTGGACACTGCGTTATCCCTGCGGGACCTCGGGGCCAGGGAACATGCCCGCCTCCAAGCCATTGACCAGGAGTTCGATGATGCCCTGGCCCATGACAACAACCAGTGAGCCGTCCGAATAGCCCGCTGCCTTTGTATATAGTTGTATAGTTAGGGTTTTGTTTTTTTGATTTTTTTTTGGTTGCGATTGGACAATGCACCACTTTTTTGTATATAGTTCACTTTTTAGTTAGTAGTCAGTTAGGTTTAATTTGGTAGGGCTCATGGACCCAGGATGATCTTCTTAATTGGCTTATTTTAATTTTTCAGAATTTTTTCTTGGACATTCATCTTGTTTTGTTTGATTTGCTTTGTGTTTTTTCTTATTTGCTGTTCAATACATATTATTTTTTTTATCTTCAATGTGTCGTATCATCTCATTGCTTTCAGGCATGTCATGTTGGGTGTTTTGTCATTCACTTGCAGCCATTGTGTGTGACAGACATGTGTTCAATTGCATTATTTACATTGGGGGTGTAACATGTAATTGCCTTTGATATGTGGGTGGGTGTGATAGTTGGTTGGGCCTTTTGGCAGGGGAGGATGGGCATTACGGACATGATTGGGGAATGTTGGGACCCAGGTGCAGGGGGGCATGGATTGGACATGGGTGGGGGCCTGCTGGCAGGTCCCACACAGTGCTGGGGGGTGGGGGTGGTGGGAGACATGAGTGGGGGCCTGGTGGAGGGTGACCCTGGTGGCTGGGGGGTGGGGGTGGTGGTAGACATGAGTGGGGGCCTGGTGGAGGGTGACCCTGGTGGCTGGGGGGTGGGGGTGGTGGGAGACATGAGTTGGACATGGGTGGGGGCCTGCTGGCAGGTGCCCCACAGTGCTGGGGGGTGGGGGTGGTGGGAGACATGAGTTGGACATGGGTGGGGGCCTGCTGGCAGGTGCCCCACAGTGCTGGGGGGTGGGGGTGGTGGGAGACATGAGTGGGGGCCTGGTGGAGGGTGACCCTGGTGGCTGGGGGGTGGGGGTGGTGGTAGACATGAGTGGGGGCCTGGTGGAGGGTGAACCTGGTGGCTGGGGGGTGGGGGTGGTGGGAGACATGAGTTGGACATGGGTGGGGGCCTGCTGGCAGGTGCCCCACAGTGCTGGGGTGTGGGGGTGGTGGGAGACATGAGTTGGACATGGGTGGGGGCCTGCTGGCAGGTGCCCCACAGTGCTGGGGGGTGGGGGTGGTGGGAGACATGAGTTGGACATGGGTGGGGGCCTGCTGGCAGGTGCCCCACAGTGCTGGGGGGTGGGGGTGGTGGGAGACATGAGTTGGACATGGGTGGGGGCCTGCTGGCAGGTGCCCCACAGTGCTGGGGGGTGGGGGTGGTGGGAGACATGAGTGGGGGCCTGGTGGAGGGTGACCCTGGTGGCTGGGGGGTGGGGGTGGTGGTAGACATGAGTGGGGGCCTGGTGGAGGGTGACTCTGGTGGCTGGGGGGTGGGGGTGGTGGGAGACATGAGTTGGACATGGGTGGGGGCCTGCTGGCAGGTGCCCCACAGTGCTGGGGTGTGGGGGTGGTGGGAGACATGAGTTGGACATGGGTGGGGGCCTGCTGGCAGGTGCCCCACAGTGCTGGGGGGTGGGGGTGGTGGGAGACATGAGTTGGACATGGGTGGGGGCCTGCTGGCAGGAGCCCCACAGTGCTGGGGGGTGGGGGGGTGGGGGACATGAGTTGGACATGGGTGGGGGCCTGCTGGCAGGTGCCCCACAGTGCTGGGGGGTGGCGGGTGGGAGACATGAGTGGGGGCCTGGTGGAGGGTGACCCTGCACTGCTGGGGGGTGGGGGTGGTGGGTGACATGAGTGGGGGCCTGGTGGAGGGTGCCCCTGGTGGCTGGGGGGTGGGGGTGGTGGGTGACATGAGTGGGGGCCTGGTGGAGGGTGACCCTGGTGGCTGGGGGGTGGGGGTGGTGGTAGACATGAGTGGGGGCCTGGTGGAGGGTGACCCTGGTGGCTGGGGGGTGGGGGTGGTGGGAGACATGAGTTGGACATGGGTGGGGGCCTGCTGGCAGGTGCCCCACAGTGCTGGGGTGTGGGGGTGGTGGGATACATGAGTTGGACATGGGTGGGGGCCTGCTGGCAGGTGCCCCACAGTGCTGGGGGGTGGGGGTGGTGGGAGACATGAGTGGGGGCCTGGTGGAGGGTGACCCTGGTGGCTGGGGGGTGGGGGGGGGGTGGTAGACATGAGTGGGGGCCTGGTGGAGGGTGACCCTGGTGGCTGGGGGGTGGGGGTGGTGGGAGACATGAGTTGGACATGGGTGGGGGCCTGCTGGCAGGTGCCCCACAGTGCTGGGGTGTGGGGGTGGTGGGAGACATGAGTTGGACATGGGTGGGGGCCTGCTGGCAGGTGCCCCACAGTGCTGGGGGGTGGGGGTGGTGGGAGACATGAGTTGGACATGGGTGGGGGCCTGCTGGCAGGTGCCCCACAGTGCTGGGGGGTGGGGGTGGTGGGAGACATGAGTTGGACATGGGTGGGGGCCTGCTGGCAGGTGCCCCACAGTGCTGGGGTGTGGGGGGGGGTGGGAGACATGAGTTGGACATGGGTGGGGGCCTGCTGGCAGGTGCCCCACAGTGCTGGGGGGTGGGGGGGGTGGGGGACATGAGTTGGACATGGGTGGGGGCCTGCTGGCAGGTGCCCCACAGTGCTGGGGGGTGGGGGTGCAAGGGGACATGAGTTGGTGTTCATTAGTTCAAGGAGACATGTGCCTTTGCTGGGGGGCATGCCCATGGTGGGTGGGCTGCCTGCGGGACATGACCAGGGATGCAGGGTAGTCCCCTGTGGTGTGGGCTGCCTGCAGGGGCCGTGGAGGGTGTACAGGGTACACCTGGGAGGACCCACACTGTGAAATCACATGTGGAACTTCCCGCGCACCCCTGAAATACACGCGCCCAGGCTGTTCGCGTGTGGAACTTCCCGCGCACCCCTGAAATACACGCGCCCAGGCTATTCGCGTGTGGAACTTCCCGCGCACCCCTGAAATACACGCGGCCAGGCTGTTCGCGTGTGGAACTTCCCGCGCACCGCTGGAATACACGCGGCCAGGCTGTTCGCGTGTGGAACTTCCCGCGCACCCCTGAAATACACGCGCCCAGGCTGTTCGCGTGTGGAACTTCCCGCGCACCCCTGAAATACACGCGCCCAGGCTGTTCGCGTGTGGAACTTCCCGCGCACCCCTGAAATACACGCGCCCAGGCTGTTCGCGTGTGGAACTTCCCGCGCACCCCTGAAATACACGCGCCCAGGCTGTTCGCGTGTGGAACTTCCCGCGCACCCCTGAAATACACGCGCCCAGGCTGTTCGCGTGTGGAACTTCCCCCGCACCCCTGAAATACACGCGCCCAGGCTGTTCGCGTGTGGAACTTCCCGCGCACCCCTGAAATACACGCGCCCAGGCTGTTCGCGTGTGGAACTTCCCCCGCACCCCTGAAATACACGCGCCCAGGCTGTTCGCGTGTGGAACTTCCCGCGCACCCCTGAAATACACGCGCCCAGGCTGTTCGCGTGTGGAACTTCCCGCGCACCCCTGAAATACACGCGCCCAGGCTGTTCGCGTGTGGAACTTCCCGCGCACCCCTGAAATACACGCGCCCAGGCTGTTCGCGTGTGGAACTTCCTGCGCACCCCTGAAATACACGCGCCCAGGCTGTTCGCGTGTGGAACTTCCCGCGCACCCCTGGAATACACGCGCCCAGGCTGTTCGCGTGTGGAACTTCCCGCGCACCCCTGAAATACACGCGCCCAGGCTGTTCGCGTGTGGAACTTCCCCCGCACCCCTGAAATACACGCGCCCAGGCTGTTCGCGTGTGGAACTTCCCGCGCACCCCTGAAATACACGCGCCCAGGCTGTTCGCGTGTGGAACTTCCCGCGCACCCCTGAAATACACGCGCCCAGGCTATTCGCGTGTGGAACTTCCCGCGCACCCCTGAAATACATGCGCCCAGGCTCTTCGCGTGTGGAACTTCACGCGAACCCCTGATATACACGTAGCCCGCTCCCCCAGACCCGATCGCGTGTGAAACTTCACGCGAACCCCTGTGATGCACGTACCCTGCTGAAATCGCGTGTTAGACTTCCCGCGCACCCCGGTATACACGCACACGTATTTTTTGTCAGCGGGTGTCCGTGTTTGTGGGTACCCCTTTGCACGTCTTTTTTCCTGGAGGGCCACAGTATGGGACATTCATCATGGCAGTATATAGGTGCGATTTGTTGGCGCACCTTTTGGCGCACATTTCTTACAGCCGCAGAGACGCTACCGCCTGCTTTCTTGTGGCGGTCGTGTTTGTGCCTGTGCGCTGGTTTGAGCGTGCGCTTTTTTCCCCTATTCTATTCCATGAATACGTGTTGTAGGCGAGCGTGTGGGCGTTCCGCGCACTTGTGCCCTGTACTTCCCCCGTGACGCCCACGTTTTGGCAAGTTGTTCCCCATTCCGAGTGTTACGCCCGTGTTCCGCCTACTTTTGTTGCGTGCGCCGCGCTATGTGCGATTTTCGCTGTGGCCTGTGCGATTTTCGCAGTGACCTGGCGCACGCTGTTAGATGGCCTGTGCGCCAACGTGCGCCGCGCACTTTTTATCGCACATCCGCTGGTTTTCTCGCGCACGGCCTTCCATGAATCGACGTGCGCTGCTTTTCGTGCGATTTTCGCAATTGCACTGCGATTTTCGCTATTCCACTGCGATTCGCACGTTTTTGCCCACTTGCGCCGCGCTAATTATTCCATGAATCGGCCTGCAAGGGTACCTGCTGTCTCATTCATTCTATCAATTGAACCCCTTTTAGAACTCATTTGATGCTGCTCCACTATTCCTGGTTTTACATACAATAGGCTTCAAATTAAGGTTGCTGCTAATGCCAATGGAATCCTACTGGGTATGAAAAATCCCAATGATAACGTAAAAAGCCTATGGAAGTTATTAATTCATGTTCACATGTTTCTGGCTACAAATTGAATAAAGAATAATTTGAAATCCTACCCATTAATCAACTATGCTTCAAGAATTCTGTGCAGACTTTAAATAGTCTCAAAAATCCCTGAAATATTTTGTTACTGTGATTTCTGCATTGTGTGAAGCCACTATTAAGAACAACTCAAACTCTTTGTTAAATAAGCTTAAAGACACAGAAGCAACTTTGCCCCCTCTGTATTTTACATGGTGAGGTTGACTTAAAGCCATTAAGATGAAGCTCTCACAAGTTATCTTATTTTATCTGCAGATGCTTCCTCTGCCCTTTCCACCCACCTTCTTTAAATCTATCAACTACATCGTACTTAATGTTCTATGCTAGGACAACAAACAGACACAAATCTCCATAAATACATTATATAATCCCCAAGAATCTAGTGGTGTGAGTTTGCCTAGTTGCAGATGTCATCATAAAGCTTTCCTACTTAAGCAGGCTCAGTGTTGTTTTCTACAGGGTAATGTACCTAATATCCCAGTGTGGCTTGCTTTGGAGAAAGAGATAGCCATACCTTTCCCAATTAGTGCCTTAGTTACCTACCTGATTTACAAACATGATTTACAAAAGAACTACCATCCTGAATTAAAACATAAATATGCCAATAACCCAGACATCCGTGAACTAAAAGGAAAGATGAAGAGAGAGCTGAAAAGCCTAAAACATCTACTTGACCAGGAGAAAATAATTGAGAGTGGGAGAGTTGAAATGAGATACGAGAATCACGTGAGACAATTTAAGTCACTGAGGAAACAAGAGGATAATGTAAATATGATAGCAGCTATGGCAAGTAAGACCAGTCCACACATCTGGAAATTGTTACAATATGTGAACAACCAAGTGGACCAACAAATACTTTTTAACACTATTAGTGAAAAAACTTGGACGGATCATTTTTCACATTTATTTGCAGACCCTTAACATGCATTACAACAAGAAGGTTTCCCGAATAATATAAAAGACCTAAACATTGATCACCTAGATATAGTGCATCAAATCAAGAAATTAAGCTTGTCAGGTGCCCAAGGCCCTGTAGTGCTAACCAATTACACATTAAAACTACATCCTGAAAAATGGGCTGATGCTTTACAACTAATTTACAAAAATGAACAGATAGGGCTTATTCTCTTAAAATGGAAACAATCCATATTAATACCAATTTTTAAAAAAGGTGACAGAAACAACCCAAACAATTATCGACCTTCAGCATTGTTGAATGCACCTGGCAAAATATATATAAGGATGATTTTATGAGATTTGAATAGATGGCTAAAAAAAAAAACACACTAAAAATTGATAAAAACCAATCTGGATTAGTGCAGGGCTTAGGCACCACCACAAACTTGCTAACTATACTTAAAGAACAAGTGACTGAAACAAAGAGACCATTATATATTCCCTTTGTAGATTTCAAGCAGGCTTTTGATTCTATATCGAGACCACTATTATGGGACAAACTAAAAAAGGCTGAGTGTCCACCATCTAATATATGTCAATTTCACACAAATACATCAGTTAAGATCACCAGGCCGATTCATGGAATTAATGAGCGCTGAAATTTTCAGCGCAAGCGTGCGAATCGCAGTGCCAGTGCATTAATTGCAGCGAAACCCATGCACAGCGATTCATGACAGTCTGTGCGCGTGTACATCCCAGGATGTGCACCAAAATTGTGCGTGGCGCACGCTGACGCACACGTCTCCAAACAGCGTGCGCTACGTGCACAGCGAAATCGCACATAGCGCGGCGCACACAACAAAAGTAGGAGGAACAGAGGGCGTGAAATGCGGAATGGGGAACAGCACGTGAAAATGTGGGCGTCACGGGGGAAGTACAGGAGGCAAATGCGCGGAACGCCCACACGCACGTTCAAAACATGTATTCATGGTTTCGAACGGGGCTAACGTGTGCGCCAAAAAAGACACGCTAATCCAGAAACACGTACGCCAGCAGGAAGCAGGTGAAGATGGACACGCGCAGCATAAAAGTGCGCGCAAACAACAAACAAGATCAGAAGCCAGGATGAATATACCGTTCCTAGCAGCAGTGGTCGTGGGAAACTGCAGGAGGTGGAGGATAGTCAGGCCCAGAATTTTCACACCCAGAACCAGCCTTTTTGGGATGCCTGATGACCAGGTGTATGGGAGGTACAGGTTTCCACCTCACATAATACTCGACCTGGTGAGTGAGTGGGAGGATGACCTCACATCACCGACCCTGTGCTCCCAAGCACTCAGCCCCCTGGAGAAGATCCTCAATGTACTGCACTTCTTGGCCACTGGATCATTTCAGCGGACAAGTGCTATTGTGGGGGGGTGTCACAGGCCATGCAGTCACGCTGCCTACACCAGGTCTTGGCCATCATGACTGCACGCCATTCAGTCCGCAGGCACATATACCTGCCCAGAACACCTGCAGAAAGGCAGGCTGCCATCCAGGATTTCTACGGGGTGGCAAAATTCCCCAAAGTCCTAGGTGCCATTGATTGCACCCATGTGGCACTACGTCCCCCCAGGGCATCCAAGCACATCTATAGAAACTGCAAGCACTGGCATTCCAACAACATCCAGGTACTATGTGATGCCAAGGGAATCATCACCTCAGTATATGCCAACTATCCAGGGTCCACCCACTACAGTTTTATTTACAGAATGTCAACCCTAAACCGGGACCTTAAAGCTGGGCGGCATGGTGATACATGGCTGCTCGGTGAGTATAAATGCCACAGCACATGCATGCATGTCAGATACTGAGTAATGTCACAACCCCACTAATGATACCCATCACCACCTCCCCACGGGACAGTGCCTACCCTCTGAGCACCCAGATGATGACGCCAATTCAGAACCCCACCACGCCACCCGAGGTAAGATACAACAAATTGCAACCGGGGGCATAGTGGAGCGCACATTCAGAGTGCTCAAGTCACGCTTTTGCTCCCTTGACTGTTCTGGCGGGCAACTGTTATACGCTCCCCCAGTAGTGTGCAGGATCATAGTGGCAGCATGTGTCCTGCACAATGTTGCAACACACCGGGCCTGCCCATGGACATGGTGGTGCCCCCACAACCCCAACCACATGCACGGCCACTGCGCATGGGAGGGGAAAGGGCACGGGTTGAGGCAGCCCATACGCAGCTGGTGGCTAATTACTTTACCTAAAATCACACCCCTGTGGAGTGCACACAGCCCTGCCACATAGCAGCTGACAATCAATGATGATGACATAAGGGACAGTCAACTGTCACAACCATAACAGCCTGAGATTGGTCACCTGGAAGTGTTTCATTGTGTGCATCCCTACCTACACAAACACCACCAATGCTGTGTCATCAAAAGACACACTTCTATGCTGCTAAATTCATTACCCCCTTGCAAAATACAACATGTCAACAGTGCCATGTCACCCAACCCTCCCCAGCACCGCCACCCAACACACCATGGCATGTCATGCTATGTGAGAGCAAAGCAATCCCCAAAGCCTGACACAAGTGTCACAAAGTACAGTGTCCCTAATGGAAACTGGCCACACACAATATGCTCCCAGTAATGTAGAACTAACAACACACATGACCAAATACTTAACAACAATACAATGCAGCTACACAACCTCAAACATAGCAAAAACATGACAGTACTAAGTTAAAATAGTGGTAGTCTTACAACCTGATTATGCCAGCACATCGACCCCTTCCAACTGTACAGTGTTGCTGCCATGCAAATGTGTAAGTGCACTGCTTACAACATAAACTCCATCTCCAAAGTAGACGGCCTTGTGAAGACATGAGGAATGAGCGTGCAAATTAGGAGGAAGACATGGATGCACAAGCACATATCAATACACCCTGCAGTGTACAATACAACAACAATATCCACTAGGAATGTATACACAGTATTGACTACAGACTGCCCACACAGCTCATGGGAGTCCAATGTCACTGTGTAAGTCACTGTCACTTGGGAACACCCTTTGCAAGCCCATGGAAACGGGAAGCAGGAGGGGTGTGTGTCTCGCAAACCCAAGCATCTAGCCCAAACTCAGGACAAGCCTGCATGTGCTGAGCCGGAATACAGTGGATGCCCACGGGAGCCACACAAGGCAACACACTGTAAAAAAAATCAAAAATCAAAAATGGCTGTGTGATGGGCCGGGGGGGGAGGCCACCCAGGAGGTCCGAGGACAGGGTGCGTACCAACAGCCACCTGTGTGGATGTTGGGAAAAAAAACACCTCCATGGGCTCATGGCCTGCACGGCTATGCCAATGTGGGAGAACTGCTGCTGTCGCTCTCATCACCCTCTGCTGCTGCATCAGGAGGTGGTGGTGCTATGGCACGCAGCCCACGCAAAGCCCTGGTATGGTCCTCCATGGCAGCAAGCATGCAGGTGTGGAAGGTCTCGTTCTGGAGGATTATAGTGCGGAGATCCCCATGCAGCACCTGACATGATGCCCGGATCTCCTGCCGAGTTGCCTGCATCTCAGCTGAGAGTGAAGGTGTGAGTCGCTCCAGCTGCTGTTCTGTCCTCAAGTTAGTCGAAGCCTCAAGGTCAACAAGAGTCTCCCTGAGGTGATGTAGATCTACCCTCAGGGCTTTCCTGTGGCCCTGGGACTCTATTGATATCGATTGGCATAGAGTCTCCAGTACTACCCATCTGTCCCTGTTGGACGCCAACATATCCTCCCTGTGTGATTGGCAAATGGAGTCTGTTGCCTGCTGTAGTTGCTCCAACTTCCTTTCAGGGGGGACAATGGAAGTGGCCACCCTCTCCATTGCTTGAGCCATCATCTCAACTGATGCTGCCTGTTGGGTTGCCATAGCGTACATGGATTGTTCCCATTGGTGGCGTACGGCCACCGCGTCGGTGGATACCACTGCCTGAGGCTGCAGGACTGCATTCCCCCTCTGATCTGCTGGCCCAGGAACAGGATCAGATGTTGTGGAGTGTGACCCTGCATCCGTAACCACCAAAGGCGGACTTACCAACACTGACATCCATAGAAGGGTTCTACCCCTGCTGCAGGGGGGTTGGACAGAACAGAATACCTGCCAGAAACACCTACCTGCGACGGCACATAGGTCTCATCATCCGAATCAGCATCTGAATAGAGGTCTTGGGAGGTGCATCCAGAGACACCCCTGGACAGAATGGTCTGCAGCAAGATTAGGTTCTCACCCACCACCACACCACATCCCCCACTGGTGCCCGGTCGTGCCTGAGATTGCTCCCGGGTCTGCACCATCTCCTCAACCTCAACAGCATCAAGTGCGTCATCCCCTGCAAAAACATGAAAGACAAAAAAATGGAAACAGGCATTAGCACCATAGCACACAAATAGGCCTGACAAGCTACAGAACCAGCACATGATTTACACATGTCCCACATGACTATAACCCTCCCATGCATGCACTGTCACTGAGTTGGAATGGGAGGCAAAAGGCAGACACTGATGACACTAAGATGGAAGAGCAACACATTTGCTGCATGCTGGGTAGCACTGCCATCACACATTGGCTGTGAGTGGCATGTCCAATACACATACATGACACATGCCATCACACAGATGGCATGTACCATAGCCATGGTACATTCCACAAGTACATCCATATGTCAGTGAGTACTCTCAGCCATCCATGTGAGATGGACATGATGAGATGAAAAATGCTACATAGTGTAACAAAATACGCATGTGCCACACACTGCAACACATCCAGTGTACAAAAATACAGTGATTGCAGGCCGATGTACACATCAATGGTTATGCACTTCAACATGACAGGAAACAACTATCATGTTCCACATTCAAACAGACCCCAAAAATGTATGTGATCAGGCCAATACTCAATCAGCCTGAATGGTCAAATCATTCACCTAACAAGTTAACACATGTGGGCCAATGTGGGGTTCATCAATGACAGATGCATGTCACAAATGTGACAATAGGGCTGAGGAATGCGTAGCAAAAGTGGGAGAATTGAAACAATCAGCCTGAACAAACACTGAAAAATACAAACAATGTTGTTGCAAGATGCCACTTCAAGGGCAATTGCCGTAATGTTGCGCTAAATTACTACTGTGGGCAGAAAGGATATAGTCACACCCAAATCCAAGGCTGCTGAGTGTTTTGGATGAAGCACATGGGTGACCCATACCACCCAGGCAAACACACTCTCACCTGGCACTCAATCAGAACCCGTCACCCAAACAACATACACATGCATTACACACATGCATGGGCACTCACCGGACAATGCATCATAATCAGGTAGTTCTCCCACACCTTGGATCTGTTTCTCTGTGATGATGGCCCCAGCAACAGACTCATGTTCAGTGAGTTTGTTGTCCTTTTGTGGAGACCCACCATTAGTCACCAGAGTAGCGGCATGATTTGAGGCCAGCTTGTTCTTTGCTCTGAGTTTCAGGTCATTCCACAACTTGTAGCAATCGTCAGCTGTGCGCCTCACAAATCCAAGGGCACTTATCCGGTCTGCGATGGTCTGCCAGTGTGCCCTACATTGACCAGGTGTGGTCTTGCACCCTGCAGTCACCAACACATAGGACACAAGTGCATCAAGTTCTGCGTCATTAAAGCAAGGCTTCCTTGACGTGCCGGAGTGTGTAGCCATGTCTGGGGTCTCAGCCTGTCGTGCCAGAGCACCCTTCTTCCTCTTCTTTAAAGGTGGAGCGGAGCCAGAGTGACTTACGCTGCTCTGGTTAGTAGGGGCAGAATCACCGGTGGACTGGGTAGTAGGAGTGTGGGAATGCACAATGACCATAGGTCTTGATGCAGGCATTGGTTGCAGGGTAATGTTGACAGGGGGAATGTCAGTTTGATGGACCTGGACTGACACTGTCCTGGCTGGGAGAGTCAGAGCTGGGGCGGATGGAGCTGCAGCTGCCCCTGCAGCCTCCCCACCCTGCATACTTGGGGCAGCAGATGACATAGCTACCCCAGATCTACGTAGCTTGGTGACAACAACTTGCACCGCCACATGTGGCCTAGACTTGCTGACATGGAAGTCAGCCTGGGAGTCATCCTGTGCCAGGTCAGGTGCCACAATGGGCTGGTCCAACAGGGGCTGAGCTGGGATGGTATCAGCCACATTTCCCTCAACCATGGGGGGGCGGCATGGGTGTCCCTGATTGTTCCTCCACACATGGGGGTACAGGGGCACCCTGCAAATCCCGGCCACATCCCCTACCACGCCCACCTTTTGAAGGTCGGCCACCTTTGCCTCCCTTACCGCTTGGTCGCCTCCCAAACATGGGACTGATGTTGTTGTGTGTATGGGAGTTGCAGTAAACTATTGTCCTCGGCAATTGGGGATCAAAGGGGTAGGATACTAGATGGAATTCGTACCCTAGTGCTCTAACAAGGCTGTCTGTGACCCCTGGGGGAAGATGACGGGTCACGCAATGCACAGGCAGCTCAAAATCAAAAATAAACATGCACGCAACCTCTCGTAGACCACGTGCGTGAACAAATGAACCTGCACCATGCTGTGGCACCCAGAAACACAGAAATAAACATACGCGTAATACACGCAGCCTACAATGACCTCTGAAGCGGAACGCGACACACGGGGCAAGCACAGTTGCTAAGTACGTGCAGAACTCACCGTCTGCCTGGAAAAAGAACATGAAAAATACGCGCGTGTGCGCGTTGGCAACACCCCCGCCAAAAGAAGAATTGTACGCTGTCTGAGGAGACAGGACAAAAGGAGAAGTGAACTCTGTTTGAGGAAACAGGCCCAACAAAAAAATCAGAAAAGAGCCGTCAGAGGTAACAGGGAGTACAAACTAGAAACGCTGTGAAGTAATCGCGTGTGAACCGACAAGAAGTACAGATTTCACCCACTCGCTCTCCACGAAAAGCACGTACAAGGAAATGGCGTCCTACACGTAGCTTTTAAACCGGCCCACACGTACACGTCAGATACGCGTGTAAGCGGGCCCTTTCCTCCAATTACTTGCGATGACACTTGGACGTGCAGTTTTTCCACATGTGCTCTGTCATCACGTCCTATGAGGGAAATGTAACTTACGCGCTTACGCGGTAAGGCGATGACACTCAGACGTGCAGTTTTTCCATGTGTGCTCTGTCATCATGTGCTATGAGGGAAACGCCCAGGCCCGTAATGTAATTTATGTGCTTGCGTGCTAAGGGCCTTTGGTCCAATGAAATTACGTGCGTGTGCTGACGCACTTACGCGCTAAGGCCCTTTCCTCGAATTACACACTGATGTGCAATTTTTTCACATGCCAAATCACTCGTTATGAAGCTGGCCACGCGAAAACACACAGAAGACCACGTTCCTGCCCAGAAGGCCGAATTACTGCCCCCCAGAGCCCCGAGCATGCTCCCACCTGCCATCTGCTGCTGCCCGACTGCCTGCTGCCCACGTGCCCTGCCATTTGCTGCCTGCATGTCAGCCAGGGGTGTAGTTGCTGTGACCACCCCTGCTGGAATCGAAGACTCCCGACTGGGATTCCATCGCTCCACAGCCCAGCCCCAGGACCCAGTTGCCCACCCACTCCTGCCTCTGGGGTTGCCATGTCCAGCACAACACCATCTGGCAGCACTGGCAACCCCCAGCCAGAGAGGCAGAGGGCCACCAGCTTCCTGGTGTCCTGGTGGAGCAAGTCCTGGGGCAGTATGATGCCCTCTTTGGAAGTTTGCGCACCGACAATGAAGGACGAACCAGGATCTGGATGGACATCATGACTGCCATCAACGCAGAGGGGGTGGCAGTCCTTGACTTACATCATGTCAAGAAGCGCTGGGAGGACTTCAGGTCCAGGACCCTCAACAAGGCCCGGCACCTCGCTAAGGCAGCGGATGACAAGGGGCGCCGGGGCCAGCTGTCGAACCATCAAATGAGGGTCCTGGAACGCATATGCCCAGCGCTCTACGTCCAGATCCTTGAGAGGCAGACCCGTCTGGAGTTGAGCGGTAAGTGTACATGCATGTTGATAGTTCGCTGTGCGTGTCGTGGTGTGCCAGAAGTGTGCACGTTGCACATGGGTTTATGTAGGGCCATGTAGGGATGTGTATGAACATGGGCGTGAGGCTGCCACATGTGAGTCCTCTCAGTTGTGAGACACATTAATGGTGTATGTGTTGGTAAGCATGCTGAGCAAATGCAGGTGTGGGAGCACACATGTTTGAATTTCTGTGTATGTACATTGGCATGGTTATGGCATGGATGTGGTTCATAATGCATATATCTGCACTGTGTACATGTGCATGTATGTGTATCTGACAAGTGTGCAACTGTGATGCAACATGGATGCACGTGACACTGATGTGTAGAATGATGAATGGCAGATGTGACATGTATGTCGATCTCATCACTGCAACAGTTGGAGGAGATCTAGACATGCATGTAAGTGTGGTGGCGTGTGTGCATGTCTAGTGCACTCCTTGTGTTTCATGTGATGTCAGGCTCACCTTTGGCTGTTCATGCTGTTGTATGTGTATGGATGGTGCTGCCCGGTGCAATATTGCTGTTGAAATGTTCATGTGTGTGAGTTAAAATGACATATGTGTCATGGAGTGTGATGCCGTGTCTGTAGTTAAACAATGCCACTCATGTGCAACTGTCATGTGTGTATCAGTCCATTGTACAGTGCCCTGATGCCTGTGTTTTATTTCTCCCTGCCTGCAGTGTCAACTGAAGAAGAGGGCGGAGAGGGTTCTGTGGAGCACAGCGGCAGGGATCATCCCGCCAGCCGGAGACGCAAGGCCCGGCTCCCCTCCCAGGTTGTCATCTTATCGGGGAGTGAGGAGTCCGGTGCCGCATTCCAGGCCGCAGCTGCCGAGGGAAGGTCCAAGAGGCAGAGGTCAGAGTTGGACTCCTCGGCAGCAGAAGGGGCAGCTGAGACCCCACAGGGTCTGACGGAGGAAGATGGCACAGAGTCATCCAGGTTGGTGGGGGGTTTGGTGGAGGAGGAGGCCGTGCAAGGGACAGACACGGGGTCTGGAGATGGCCTCTCGCTGCGGACGTGGCCATCCTGGACCGTGTTGAGCCTGTCCTGGGTGGGGTGGCGTTGAGTCAACAGGCCATGCGAGGTGACCTGCAGTCTTTTCATGAGGAGACTGCACTTCATCTCGAATGGCTCATTGACTGCGTTGACCTACTGGGACAGCTCACCAGGGCCGGATTCCTCAGTTTGCTGGACCTTGTTCTGACCCCCTCCTCAACTCAACCCCCTATGCGCCAATCGTACTCCATGCCATCTTCCCACCCATGTATCACCTGGGTACCCCATGGAGCTGCCTCTGACCCTGCGGCCAGGCTGGTGGAGGACACATCCCTGCCATAGTTGGGAGTCGGACGTCCAGCAGGGGTGGCCACATCAACAACTGCACCCCAGCCAGAGGAGGATGTGCAGGCACCAAGAGCCAGGGCACAGGCAGAGGCACAGCATCAACAAGGTGGGAGCCATGATGGCTCGGGCCTTTGTCATCGGAGGGGCAGGCATCGGCCAGAGGGCAGGAGGACCCAGGACTGGAAGTGTCTTCCGTGTTGCAGCGGTTAGGCCATGCTATAGATGCGGAGCGGCAGCGGGCAGAAGAGGCACGGCTCACAATGGTCAGGGCGGAGAACTCCATGCGGAGGGCCCTGAGGCGAGCTGAGTGCCTCGAGGCAATTTGCAGGGAGTTGGAGGAGAACATGTTGTCGTCCCTGCGAACCCTCAGGGCCACAGAAGAGGACCGCCTCCAGGACATTGAGCAGGAGTTCGATGATGCCCTGGCCTGGGACATCCAAAAGTGAGCCGTCGGACTAGCCTGCTGCCATTGTAAGTAGATTTTAGAGTTAGGTTTCCTTTTCGTTTTCCTTTTATTTGTGGTCAATGGACAATGCCACACACATTTGTATATAGTTATATTTTTAGGTAGTTTCTTAGGTAGGTTTCATTTGTTTAGTTGGGCTCATGGACCCTTTACATCGTTGGACAATGGATTGATTTATTTTGGGGATTTTTGCACATGGATTAATGGATTTTTATTTTGGACAATGGATTGTATATAGTTACATCATGGATTTATTTGGATTTTTTTTTCATTATGGACATGGAGTAATGTTTTTTTTTTCAGGACAGTGTATTGTAAATAGTTGGACTATGGATTTATTTCGCATTTTTATTTATCATTATGAACATGAAATTGATATCTTTTTTTTTACCTTTTTTTGGATTTGCATTGGTGGAGGGAGAGTTTAGACTGTTTTTCTTTCAAATTTTTTTGCATTGCTTATATTTTCATTCTTTCATCTTTTTCACATGCTTTTCATTTCATGTTTGATATTTTGGAATGCTTTCATTTCATTTATTCATTTATGTACATAATACATTTTCATATTTTAATTCCATGTGTGGGATTTGCTCATTGGGTTGATGCATGTGAAATTGTGGGTTTACACAGGCAATGCCAACCAGTGTATGTGTGTGATGGACATGTGTTGATGTACATAGTTGAGTTTTGGTTTGTGTCTTGAGATAGGCATGTCAGTGTTGGGTGGATTGGGAAATCATTGTGTCTCAAGAATGGGGTGGCGTGATGTGGTATTTTTTGGTGTAGAAATGGGCCATGACTGTGCATCTTTATTTCGTGTAGGGGGGGACATGAGTGGGACATGAGTGTGGCCTGCTGCCAGGTGCCCCTGACAGCTGGGGGGTGGGAGTGCAAAGGGACATGAGTGGGGGCCTGCTGGCAGGTGTCCCTGACTGCTGGGGGTTGGGGGTGCAAAGGGACAAGAGTGGGGGCCTGCTGGCAGGTGCCCCTGACTGCTGGGGGTGGGGGTGCAAAGGGACATGTGTGGGGGCCTGCTGGCAGGTGCCCTTGACTGCTGGGGAGTGGGGGTGCAAAGGGACATGAGTGGGTGATCAGTGGTGCAAGCTGACATGTGGCTTGGCTGGGGGGCATGCCCATGGTAGATGGGCTGCCTGCGGGACATGAGCAGGGGTGCAGGGTAGTCCCCTGTGGTGTGGGCTGCCTGCAGGGACCGTGGGGGGTGTAGAGGGCACACCTGGGAGGACCCACACTGCCAATTCATGTGTAGGACTCCCTGCGCACCCCCGAAATTCAGTACACCACTCTGACAGCAAAATCGCGTGTGAAACTTCCCGCGAACCCCAGTTATACACGTACCCCACTCGCACAGGCGCTTTCACGTGTGAAACTTCCCGCGAACCCCTGTAATACATGTACCCTCTCCTATCGCATGTGAAACTTCCCGCAAACCCCAGTTATACACGTACCCCACTCGCACAGGCCCTTTCGCGTGTGAAACTTCCCGCAAACCCCCGTAATACTCGTACCCTGCTCCAATCGCGTGTGAAACTTCCCACGAACCCCAGTTATACATGTACCCCACTCGCACAGGCCCTGAAACTTCCTGCGCACCCCCGAAATACACGTACCCGGATCCAATCGTGTGTGAGAATTCCCGCGAACACCAGTTATACACGTACCCCGCCCGCACAGGGCCTATCACGTGTGAAACTTCACGCGAACCCCAGTAATACACGTTCCTCGTTTGCCGATTGCTGATTGGCAGCCCTGTAAAATGGTCCAGGGTTAGCGCAGCCCTTTGCGCTGGATTGGGGATTTTGATGGCTTTTCCTTGCGCGAGGGCATTTTTGGGGGCGTAACTGGCGCTGCTGCAGGGTCGCTGCGCCACAGCTGGTTTTGGAGGCTAAAACCCCTGAATACGCTGTGCGCGGAAATCGATTTTAGCGCACGCGGCTGGTGCAGACATTCACATGCGCACACTGTGCACCAGCCGCGTGCGCCAGCCGCGTGCGCCAGCCGCGTGCACCACTTGTGCACCACTTGTGCGCAAAATTCTATGAATTACCCCCCAAGATGGATCAAAATTGCTTATTTTCACAACCCATAAAGACTGAAATAGGACTGAAGCAAGGTTCATAGCAAGGTTCATAATCACTTCCACATTGTTTATTTTTTTTATTAACAATATTAGTAATCATTTGACTGCAAAGAATACATATCTGCCAAAACTAGATAAAAACAAAATAGCATGGCTTCTCTATGCTAATGATTTAGTTATTATAGATCAGACACTCATAGGCCTCCAAAGACAATTAAAAGCTCTGAATGAGTATGCATCTGAAAACAAAAATCACAGCGGAAAGCAAAATGCTCTGATTACAAGTGGAATGCAACTATTGACATCACAAGCTAAGATAATTCATGCCAAATATAGCAAATTCACATTCAGACCTGTTCTGATAAAATATGAACAGAAAGTTGTTCCCACAATCAGTTATGGCACAACGACCAAACTACCACACCTTCAGCCGAATTGGGAGTTCATAGAAAGCATATGTTGGAAAGCACTATTGCCAGTCCCTAAAGGTTTTCCAATATCAATAATCAGATAAGAACTGGGTCTTACATCATTAAGAGGAAGAATAGCAAGGAAGATGATAATTATGTATAGAACATGTCTAATGCCGGAGGATTATGAAAATGCACTAATACCTGTGATCGCTACATTTCTGAAGAATTAGGAATACAGACATATTAAAAAATGAAGAGACAACTGTAAAGAAATAATGCAAACATCTGACATAGAGAACTCGATTTTCATAACGAATACGGAAAGAGCTAAACTAAAAATACTGGAAAAAGATTGGATAAAACAATGGAAAAATGCAAAACTTACTAAATATTCCAAACCCCCTTGTGTTCAGCGCCTTGGTGTAAAGCGCTCTATAAATCAATAAATCAAATCAAACTTCCAATTTTTTTGCGAAAAGCAGAGAGAAACTCCCAAAATATTTGCAAAAATACCTGGATGTGAAGTACCAAGCGAAAATAATGAGAGTGCAGTTTGATCTATGTCCAACAAGAGCCTTAATTGCCCAAAGAAATAAGAACAAATTGGAAAATGAAGACAAATGCAGATTCTGCAAAGACAACTCTAAAAAAGAAACTCTGGAGCATTTATTGACAAGTTGCCCTAGTTTCATTGAACTTCGTAAAGAACCTTATGAAAAAACATCTGAAAGATTTTAGGGACTGGTCAAGTACCCATGTTTGTGAAATGATAATTGAAGCTGAACATATATCTTTCAATTTGTCAACGATAAGATTTCTGGATAAAATCAATCTATAAACTAATAGAATACCTTAGCAAATCAGGGAACTCTCAGGGCTGACTATGTAAAACATGTATTTTAATAACGATATAAATATAAATATTGGATTTTATGTGAAAGAGTTGGAATTAATGTTATGACATTAAGATATAATGGTGTACACATTTGATAATTGTGAAAGGTTTTATCATGTAACTGAAACACACTTTTTTAAGTGATTTAACATGGGAAAGTCACTTTGAAAATATTTATGTAAATGAGGCCCTTAATATGTGTTCTTAATAAACCTACATCTTATCATTCTAAACCTGTGAACATAACAATTTCTTCTCTCAGGGAGTTTCTTTTGTGCAGCTTTTATGACCCTTTAGGATCTTTGTCACCCTATCTTTAGTGTAACAATAACATTACAGTAAAGAGAAGAGCAAGTCTGTGGAAACTCTGGTTGAGTGAACGGATAACATTTTTATGGCAAATATTTGCTGGACCCAATCCTCTGTCAATTATTGAATTTAAACACAAATGTTCCCTCTATTACTATGATATGCACAAATATTTTACTCTAGTGGATGATTGTGTAGATAATATGAGCTTGTTTGAAAGCAATGTATTGATTCCGGATAGCTCAAGACTAAGGGGGTAATTCATAGATTTCAGCGCAGAGGCAGCGCAAGCGAGCAACGCAGAGAGGGAGCGTGCACCAGCATTTGCCAGCCGCGTGTGCTAAACAGCATTCTGGCGCACCGCGTATTCATGGATTTTCCAAGCCATTTTGAGCGCTGGCACAGCGAATATCCCGCAGCACCAGTTACGCCCCCAAGAACGCCCCTTGCGCAAGGAAAAGCCATTGAAATCCCCAATGCGGCGCAAAGGGCCGCGCTAACCCTGGACCAGCTTACAGGGCCACTACACTGTAATGGTGTGAAAATACTACGCGTACCCCGCTCACGGCAGCCAAAAGGCATGAAAATGTATTTGCGCACCCCTCGGAATACGCGTACCCCACTTGCGCCAGGTAAATTGCATAGAAAATGTACCCCCTGTTGTGTGGGCTACCTGTGGGGCATGCCCAGGGTGGATGGCCTGCCTGCGGGGCATGTGGAGGGTGAGTGGGCTGCCTGTGGGACATGCCCAGGGTGGATGGGGTGCCTGTGTGTATTCCGGGGTTACATGGGGAGTTTCACACGCAATATGCCTTGTGCGAGCAGAGTACGTGTATTTCGGGGGTGCGTGGGAAGTTTCACATGCAATAGTCCTTGAGCGAGCGGGGTACGTGTATTTCGGGGATGCATGGGAAGTTTCACACGCGATAGGCCTTGGGCAAGTGGGGTACGTGTATTTCGGGGTTGTGCGGGGAGTTCTACATGCAATTTGGCATTGTGGACCCTCCCGGGTGTGCCCTTTCCCCCTCCCCATGCCCTGCAGGCAGCCCACACCACAGGGGACTACCCTACACCCCTGCCCATGCCCTGCAGGCAGCCCACATGTCACCATGCACTTGAGAGCGCTCCTGTGAGCCCCGACTCATGTCCCCCATACACCCACCCACCATTGACGTGCACCTGCCAGCAGGCCCCAACTCATGTCCCCCACCCACCCACACACCATTGACGGACACCTGCCAGCAGGCCACGACTCATGTCCCCCAATGACAGGCACCTGCCAGCAGGCCCCGACTCATGTCCCCCACCCACCCATCAGTGACGGGCACCTGCCAGCAGGCCCCGATATGTGGCCCACCAAACACCATGTTCTAACAAAAGAGACCCATGGGCCTAATACCCACACAAATCCCCCGGTCCTCCAGTACAAGCATTCAACCATCCAATGCACCCACTCCCAAAGTACCCATGCCATGAGAGCCTAAAAAAGACCCACCATGGCCATGCATAAAAGAACAACAGAGCCACACAGTGGCAACACATGACTGAGGCAATGCTCATTGAGACATGCACAAAACCAATGAGAGTACACAACACCAATAATGAAGAAATATGATTTGTATTAAAATAGGCAAAGAAAAAACATCATGAAACAAAGTTGTAAATGAAGAAATGATGAAATCCAAAATAAAAAGAAAACCAATGTAAACCAAAAACCCACAAGAGGAAAAAACGGAATTTGTCCATTTTAAATGTCCAAATAAAGTACATGAAAAAAGTTTTTAAAAAAACATTGATCCAGGGGTTGACAAAATAACTAAAGTATCTACAAGTGTGGAAATATATACAGTGAAAGTCCAAAGGGTCCATGATGCCCAAACAAAAGGAAGCCTACCAAAAATTCTAAAAAAAACCCATAACTGTGGACATAAAGTGGAGCAAATCCACGAACTCCAAAATATAGAAAAAACAAATGAAACCTAACCCTAAAGAACTATGTACAAAGGCGGCGGCCAAGTCCAATGGCTCACTTGTTGATGTCCCGGGACAGGGCATCATCAAACTCCTCTTCAATGTCCTGGAGGCAGGCCTCTTCCCTGGCCCCGAGGTCTCGCAGGGATGTAGCCATGGCCTCCTCCAACTTCCTGCGAGTTGCGTCGAGGCACTCCGCCCGCCTCAACGCCCTGCGCATGGAGTTCTCGGCCCTGACCATAGTGAGCCGTGCCTCTTCCGCCTGCTGCCGCTCTGCATCTATTTTCCGGCCCAACCGCTGCCACACAGAAGACACACCCAATCCAGGGTCCTCCTGCCCTCCGGCCCATGCCTGACCCTATGATGTTGATGGCCCCGAGTCATCATTGCTTCCACCTTGAGCCTACTGCTGCTATGCATGTGCCCTGCCTGTCGATGCCTGCATGTTCTTCTCCTGCTGGGGTCCAGTTGCTGCGGTGGCCACCCCTGCTGGACCTCCAACTCCTGACTGTGACATGGATGTGTCCTCCACCAGCCTGGCAGCTGGGTCAGGGCCAGCTCCACAGGGTGCCCAGGTGATACGTGGGCAGGAAGATTACACGGAGGATGAGGGGTGCATAGGGTGTTCAGTTGAGGAGGGGGGTTCAATAGAAGTTCCAGAACACGAAGGAACCCAGCACTTCTGACCCGTCCTAGTAGGTGGACGCGGCCAATGAGGCATTCAAAATGACATGCATTGTCCACACGAGAACCCTGCATGTCATCCTGAATGCCACGTTGACACAAAACCACCCCAACCAGGACAGGCTCAACCCGGTCCCGGATAGCCACGTCCGCAGGGAGAGGAAGGCCAGTTGTTTGCGCATCCCCTCCCTGAAAACTGGTCTGGACGAAGGCATCCCTGCTGGTGCGGGATGATGCAGTCACAGGATCGGGGACAGGATTACACAAAAGCACCTCCGCAGCAGCCTGTGCTGCCTCCTGTCCCTGTCCGTGCCCCTGGACTGCACCACTAGCACCAGTGGAATGCCCCCCTCCAGGCCCCATGCGTGGGCCTTCCACAGCCTCCTCCTCAACCAACCCCCCCACCCACCTGGATGACTCCATGCCATCTTCCTCCATAGGCCCCTGTGGGGTCTCAGCTGCCCCTTCTGCTGCCAAGGAGTCCACCTCGGACCTCTGCCTCTTGGACCTACCATTGGCAGCTGCGGACACCGGCGTGGCACCAGACTCCTCACTCCCCGATGAGATGACAACCCGGGAGGGTAGCTGGGCCTTGCGTCTCCGGCTGGCGGTGGGATCCCTGCGCTGTGCTCCACAGAACCATCTCCGCCCTCTTCATCAGTTGACGCTGCAGACAGGGAGAGACAGAACACAGGCATCAGAGCACTGTACAATGATCTGATACACACATGACAATTGTACATGAGTGGCAGTGTCAAACTTCACAGATGGCATCACACTCCCCAACACACATTTTGTGCATGTGTGTGGGTTCAAATGATATAACAGGAATGTTGCAGCAGGCAGCACCATCCATACATATAGAGCAGCATGAGCATCCGAAGGTTAGCCTGACATCACATAGCCTGACATCACATGCAACATGGGGAGTGCCGAACACATACACGCACGCCACCAGACATACATGCATCTGTACATCTCCACCACCTGTCACAGTGAAATCATTGGCAGCTATGCCACATCTGTCAATCAGCCTCCTACATGCCAGTGTCACATGCATCCATGGTGTATCACAGTCCAACACATGTCAAATACACACACACACACACACACGTACACTGTGCATGCACATGAAGGTGGAACCAGCATCCATGTGTCACACCCCAACCATGCCACAGTACATACACAGAAATGCTAACATGTGCATTCCCACATGCATTTGTGCATCATGCACTTTAACACATACACCATTGATGTGCCTCACACATGACTGGACTCACATGCGGCAGGCTCATGTCCCTAAACATACACAAGCATACATGGCCCTTTCCAGACTTATGCCCAAGCTGCACACTCCTGGCAAACCTCAACATGCACTGCATCCAATCAGTACACATGGACACTTACCGCTCGACTCCAGACGGGACTGCCTCTCAAGGACCTGGAGGTGAAGCGCTGGGCGTATACGTTCCAAGACGGACCCGTCACCCCTCTGCATCCTCTGCCTCCAAGAGGCGCTGGGCCTTGCTGAGGGTCCTGGTCCTGAAGCCCTTCCAGTGCTTCCAAACGTGTTGTATGTTGCGGGCTGCCACCCCCTTCACATTGATGGCAGCAACAATATCCTTCAAGGTCCTCTTCAGTCCTACATTGTCGACGCATGCTCTTCTGAAGAGGGCATCATAATGCACCAGGACTTGCTCCACCACTATACCAACTTCTGCGGCACTGAAGCTGGTAGCCCTCTGCCTCTCTGGCTGGGGGTTGCCAGTGGTCTCCGATGGTGTTTCCCCCGACATGGCAACCCCTGAGGCAGGTGTGGCTGGGCAACTGGGTCCTGGTGCTAGGCTGCGGAGCGATGGAACTTCAGTCAGGAGTCTTCTGTTGCAGCAGGGGTGGCCCCAGCAACTGGACCCCTGCAGATGGCTGATGTGCAGGCACCAAATAGTTGGGCAGCAGCAGATGTCAGGTGGGAGTGGGCTCGGGGCTCTGGGGGGCAGGAAAATTGCCTTCTGGGCAGGAACGTGGTCTTCCGTGTGTTGTTGCGTGGCAAGCTTGATAAGGAGCGATTTGGCAGGTGAAAAAACTGCACGTCCGCGTGTAATTCGAGGAAAGGCCATTAGCACATAAGAGCGCCTGTGACGTAATGCGCATGGGGGTTTCCCTCCACACGGGTACATAGTGATTGTACATGTGCAAAAACTGCACGTCCAGGTGTCACTGCGTGTAATTAGAGGAAAGGCCCTTAGCGCATACGCACGTAAGTGACGATGCACGTGTGGGCTGGGTTACAAGGTACGCGTAGGATGCCATTTTCTTGTACGTGCTTTTTGTGTAGAGCGAGCGGGTGATTCTTGTACTTCTTGTTGGTTCACACGCGATTATTCACAACGGTTCCAGTTCGTACTCTTTGTATACTCAGACAGTGTTCAATTCTTCTATTGGCGGGGGTGTTGCCAACACACACACGTGCATCTTTTTCACATTCTTTTTCCAGGCAGACGGGGAGTCGTGCATGTATTTTTCAACTGTGGTTGCCCCTGTGTGCTGCGTACCCATTCAGGGGTCATTGCAGCCTGCATGTACCATGCAAACGCTTATTTTTGTGTTTCCGGGTGCCACAGCGTAGTGCGTGTTCTTTATTCCATGCACGTGGGCTACCAGGGGTCACGTGCATGTTAAAATTTGTTTTTGGGGTGCCTGAGCGTTGCGTGACCCGTCATCTTCCCCGAGGGGTCACAGACAGCCTTGCTAGAGCACTAGAGTACGTATTCCATCTAGTACCCTGACACCTTAACCCCAATTGCCCAGGACAATTATTTACTGCACCTCCCATTCGCACAAGAACATCAGTGCCATGGTTGGAAGGCGAACAAGTGGTAAGGGAGGCAAAGGTGACTGACCTCCTAGAGGTGTCCACGGTAGGGGACGTGGCCAGGATGTGCAGGTTGGCACAAGAGGCCAGTGTGTGGAGGACCAATCAGGGACACCTATGCCCCTCCCCAAAGGGTCAGGGAGATGCAGCTGACACCATCCCAGCTCAGGCCTTGTTAATCTGGCCCATATTGTTGACCAAACTGGCACAGGATGACTCACAGGCCGACTTCCATTTCACCAAGTCAAAGCCACGTGTGGAGGTGAAAGTTGCTGTCACCAGGCCACGTGGATCTGGGGCAGCAGTGTCATCTGCTGCCCCAAGTAGCCAGGGTGAGGAGGCTGCAGGGGCAGCTGCAGCTCAATCCACCTCAGCTCCGAGTCACCCAGCCGGGACAGTGTTGGTCCAAGACCATCACACCAAGGTTGGCCCTGCCAACATCACCCAGCAGCCAATGCCTGCAGTGAGACCTTTGGTCATCGTGGCTTTGGCTGCTTCCAGTGCCCAGTCCACCTGCACTTCATCCCCTACCGACCAGAGCAGCGTAAACCACTCAGGGTCCGTACCACCTCTCAAGAGGAAGAAGGGTGCTCTTGCGGTAAAGACTGGGACCCCAGACACGGCTCCCCCCTCCGGCACATCAAGGAAGCGGAGTTTCAATGATGTGGAACTAGACGCACTTGTGGGATAAGTGTCGACCCATGGCCGCAAAATGCTGGTGACTGCAGGGTGCAAGACTAAGACTGCTCAACGTAGGGCCCACTGGCAGTGCATGGCGGACCAGATTAGTTCCCTTGGATTCGTGAGGCACACAGCTGATGATTGCTCGAAGCGGTGGAATGACCTCAAACGCAGAGCAAAACACAAGCTGGCTTCCAATCATGTCTCTACTCTGGTGACTGGCAGTGGGTCTCCACCAGAGGAGGAAGTATTCACAGAACATGAGTCAATCGCTGGAGGCTTCATCACATAGGATCAGATCCAAGGCGTGGGAGACCTACCAGATCTGGATGCAATATCCGGTGAGTGGGCATGCATGTGTGCGCAAACCATGTGTATGTTGTTTGGGTGATGTGTTCTGATTGAGTGCCAGGTGAGGCTGTTTAGGCATGACTGCTATGGGTCACCCATGTGGTGCCTCCAAACCATCCCCTGGCATTGGGTTTGGGTTTTACAGTATCCCTTCTGATCGCAGTTAACAATTTGCATCTGATTACTGCACTTGCCCTTCAACTGCCATCATGCCACAACATTGTTCATACTGTTTTCCTGTTCATTCTGCCTGATTGATGGAATCCTTTGCACTTTTTTGTGCCGTTCTGCCCCAAATTCAACATACTTCAGACATTGATTTCACCCTACAATGCCCCACATTTGTTTACCTATTATGGGAATGATTTCATCAATCAGGCTGATTGAGTATTGTGCACCTACACATGCTCTGCACACAATCCCTTCGGGGCCCTGTTTGAATGTTCAACATGACAATTGTCTTCTGTCATGTCCAAGTGACCAACCATTGATGCATCCATGTGCCTGCCATCAATGTATTAGTGAACACTGGCTTTGTTGCAGCGTGTGGCACATACATGTTTGTCACACTCTTTTGCATGTTCTATTTCATGATGTCCATCTCACATGGATGGGTGACAGTACTGATTTGCTACCATCTGGGTGTCCTCGTCAAATCTGCCATGGCTATGCTACCTGCCATCTGTGTGCTGGCATGTGTCATGTATGTGGACTGCCCATGCCACTCACAGGCTAATGTGTGATGCAGGTGCTATGCAGCACGCAGCACATGCGTTGCATTTCCATCTTGGAGTCATCAGTGTCTGCTTTTTGTCTCCCCTTCCACTTCAATACCAGTGCATGCATGCCAGAGTTATTGTCATGTGTGACATGTGTCATTTATGTATTCGATGTGTATCTCGTGATGCCTATGTGTGTGGGCTATGCTGCTCATGCCTGTCTTCATTACTTTTCTTTTATGTTTTTGCAGGTGATGATTGTAAAGACGCCGGTGGGCGGTGTCTGTACTTCCGCTCTCTATATGATAGAGGAGAGTCACAGAGGACCCCAGCCAAGATTATCTATTATTGGTGCGTGGTCGAGCAATCAAGGCCTAGCTTCTCAGGAGGTGATGCAGGCACTACAGTGTAGTCCCCAGGCACCCACAAAGGATTGTCCACACACTGTATAGGTTACAACACAGTCTTTATATACTTAATATTCAAAGGTATATACAATATCTACAATAACTCACTTTGTACTCCGAAAATCATCAATGGTAAATATATTCAGTTCTAAAGTGGTACCACTGTGGAATTGGATAAAATGAGGAGCCTTGGATTGTTATCATTATGATGAAATCATAGACTCTCTGTAGAGAATCATAACACCCATTATTAAGACTCACTGTTAGAATCACCATTACCCATTCACCATTATCCAATCATTACTCTTTGCTATGGAATCATTCCATTATTGCATTCTGTTTAGCTATCCATAGTACATTGCTGCAGTAGACACCATTACCCAATCACATATTAGACTGATGCATGTGCAGTATGCTTTTAGAATGATTTTGTATGCATATAGTGCTTGCCATTTAGAATGATAAAGAAACATGCTGCCACTTTGCACTTTTGCCATTTGCAATAGAATGACACTTGCCATATATATGAAGTGCCATGTAGTGTTTTAGAGACACGATATATACTCACCATGATATGCCATGTATTCATGCTTGCATTAGAAATAGCGCTTAGGCTGAGAGAAACATTAGGACTGTAATGACACACACAGTGGCATATTTGAAATGCCATGGAGAGACATTTAGAATGACGCACATGTATGCTTTGTAGAGACACATTAGAGATATGTTTGACACACTGTCACACATGTATGTATGTATGTTGAGGCACTTAGAATTAGTTTGCTTTATAGCATGAGAGATTTGCGGTAAACACTAGGAAGCATTCAGAACGGAACACGAGGCCTATGATCCATTTTCTGATGGAAAGACAGAAGTTGCTCAGTGCGGAGAAATGTTATGGTACACTGTTTGTATACATTGGCAGACATACACAGATAACATGAACCCTTGTCCGAGAAGGGAGCCTAATCAGCTTGGCTGGTGTGCTTCGCGGAAAGAACACGAGGGTTTGGGCCGCCAATGGAGTGAGTAGACAGGAAAGAGGGAAGCCTTTTCACACAGAAGAGGCGCTTTAAGAACGGGGCCTAAGAGTGCATTTTGTAATGCAGAGTGAAGCCTACAGTGGAGAGAATGGAGATACAGGGAATAGATTATGTATTTCGCAACAGACTCAAAAGGCGAAGGCAGAGAGATATGATGTCACGCTGATAGCGCAGTAACAGGACATGCCGTGCAAAGAAACACGCACAGAGACAGGCAGGCATTTTGCTAAACGCTGAGAGAGACATTCCATAGACATTCCGTGCATCATTGGAGACTATAACCAGGAGTGGCTGGAGGGAAAGGAGAGTTGTGAGAGACGGAAGAGTTGTGGGACTGCACGAGAGATCGAGAGTCTGGCCAGAGAGATCGGGAGAGCCACAGAGAGGGTTGGCTGGAGATGGTGCTTGGTGCAGCAGACTGATGGGACTTGATGAGATTGATGAGGCAGAGAGAGAGCTTGAGAGAGCTTGGCAGTTGGCAGTTACCAGAATTGAGGCCTGCCACTGACTGGCTGATTGCAGAGTCGTGTAGAAATGGCAAAGACAGAGCTGGGAACACATGCAAATGGGAAGTATGGGTTTGACCTGGACTGACTGACTGATCAGAATAGACACTCACATAAGGGGAGAAGGGGAAAACCAGACAGGGATTGTTTAGAGTGATGGTGTGGATTTGATGGTGTGGATTGAAGGTGTGTATTTGCCCATGAAGGTGATGGATGCTAGCGCTTGCATTAGATTGCATTAGAACCACACATTAGACATTTGCAGCACAGGCTTACATTAGGAACCTGAAAGGCTTATAGATACTGAATAGTAGCTTTGCACCAGAAGTATAAAAGGTGCTAATTAGACATAGCATTAGAACTGCCTGCATTGTCATGCACTATGCTTAGCTGTGTGTATATAAATAAATGTATCCCATTGTATTATAATTGAGTCGATTCTTTGTGTTTTCTTTGTGTCTTAATGTTATTTGTTATTGCCCACGGTAGTCAGATAGGTGTATGTTGTTAGAACACATTGCACATAGGTCCTGATACGAATGCAGTCAAGGGGGGGGGTATAGTGATCCACACCCCCAATAGGAGGTTGTCAGATTGTCAAAGGTTGTCTGAAGACCGGAGAGCGTGCTTGCCCAAAGGGGGGGTGGCAACACGACGGTTAGGGGTTTGGGTTTTTCAGACTGACACCACTAACGTTATCAGATCTCATTAAAATGCACACGGTCCGAATGATACACAGATCAAAATAAAGAGGAAACCAACAGAAGAGAGAGGAAGTAAAGCAAGATGGTGGAATAATTGGCAGGATACTGGCACCGTACCAATAGACAGAGTTCAGTGTGGAGATCCCCCCACGTGGGCAACCTGTAAAGCAAAGAGGTATCACAAGCCCAGTCCATATATTGTTCCCCCTAGACTTTCCAATAATTCTGCAACCCCAAAGTACCTTGGTGTTGTAGCGTTCCTCGTCAGTGAATCAACGGCCCTTCTTGAGTGCCCTCCCTTTAAGGCAGGAGTCACGGGTCATTGAACGTCCGATGGAGAGCAGGTCGAGCTACGACATTGAAGTGGCCACATCGTTCCTAGCGGTGCTCAGTGATGGGGAAGCGTAAACGGCCTGGCAGGAAGAGGCGTGTGGGGCACCTCAGTGTCGATAGTTCTGGACTGAAAAGAGTTTGAAGAACTGTGGCCCAGCAAAGGCGTCGAGTCGTCTGCGTCTCTGTGGTCTTTGGGTAACGGGAAACCCACCGGAGGATGCTCCTCGGCGCATCAACAGTCAGGCCTTCTCCAGCAGGATACAGTGGCGACGATGCGGGTGAGAGCATCCTTGGATCAATTAAGTTCTTAAGCAAACAGGAGCATGGCGGCTCCGGTCGGCGACGGCGGTCATCGACAGTGGCTGACAACAGTCCGGGTGCTTCACTTTGGAGTTCTGCAGAAGTCCCCGTATCGAGTCGGCAGCCTGTCGAAGGTCTGTCTCCCAGGGAGCTTTGGCAAAGATCTGCTGGTGCATGATGGTCCCTCGTAGCTTTGGAAGAGGGCGCCTTACCAGGTCCTCTCTGGGTCAGTCCTTGGAGACAAAGCAGCTTTCAGATTGCGAAGGTGAGCAACAGCAATTCTTCTCTTCCAGCAGGGCTTCAAAGTCAAGCATCAGTTTCACTCCAGTTACTCTTCGTAGTTTGGACTTCAGCTCTGAACACTTCTGAACATGTTTCCTAGCAGTGCGAGGTCCCCAGATATACTGTTGATCCCCCATTCATTCCGCTGGGTCACACTGAAACATCCAATCACTACGAAGGGCATACATGCAGGCAGGCAACCAATCAGGCAAACAGTGCATTCAGGCCATTCACTTCTCTCCAGACACTCAAAACAAGTTATGTGTATTGTGACAAGTACCGAGGCCAGGGGGGCCATTTTGTCTCCATCAGGAATCTACCGATTCCAATGACAGGGCCTGGGCATCCCAAAACGGAGGACGCTCAGGGCACCAGTCATTTCTGCACAGAGCTGCCACCAGCCCTTACCCTGCTCTGTGGGCCACCGACAGGTGCCCAAAAACATACACTAGGAGCACAGGGTTGCACCCCTACCCATGGTTGCCATAAGGGTATCCCATGGGTCTGTTCACTAAACCAAGAGAGAGAGCTGCACCGCCAGGAGTCCCACAATAACTCCTGCATGGAAAAAACAACAGAACACGATAAAAAGCAGTAAAGGACAAGGATACGGAGGCCTGTCCCTCCAATGCATTTCTAGCATCACAATGATGCACTAGATGCTGTTGAGGAGGAGGAAATGGCGCAGAGGCCAGAGTACTCACAGCCACAACAAGGCACCAGTGGAGGACGTGGGGTGGTGGTGGGTGAAAATCCATTACTCCTACAGACCATCCTGTCCACGGGTGTCTCTGGGTACACCTCCGAGACCTCTATGGCTCAGGTGCTGAATCTGACATGGAGACAAATGTCCCGTCGCAGGTGAGTTTTTCTGGCAGGGATGCTGTTCTGTCCAACCCACCTGCACTCGGGGTAGACCCCTCTATGGGGCATTCGGTGTTGGAAAGTCTGGCTGTGGCGGTCATTGATGCAGGGTCACACTCCACTATATTTGATCCTGTTCCTGGGCCAGCAGATCAAAGGAGGAATGCAGTCCTGCAGCCTCAGGCAGTGCCAGCACAGCAAAGTGCACATCACCTGGACTCAAACATGTGTGGTGCCCGCCAACGCAGTGCCATGCGCCAACAGGCTATACTGTGTGGGATAACTCCATGTATACTATTGCAGCACAACAGGAGGCATTGTGTGAGATGATGGTTCAGGCCGTGGATACGGTGGCCACTTCCATTCTCCCCCCAGAAAGGCAGGTGGAGATCCAGCAGCAGGCAACAGAGTCCATGTGCCTCTCACACAGGGATGACATGTTGGCATCCAACAGGGACAGACGGGCTAGACTGGAGACTGAGCACAGCCATATCTGCAGAGTCACAGGCCCACAGGGATGCCCTGAGGTTAGAACACAGATCCCTCAGAGATACTCTGGGTGCACTTGAGGGGTCCCAGAGTACAATGTCAGAACAGCAGCTGGAGCAGCTAACACACACACTCTCAGCTGAGCTCCAGGCAACCCGTGAGGAGATCCGGGCATCACGCGAGGCCTTGCAGGCAGAAATGTGTGCTACCCGTGAGGTGCTGCATGGGGATCTCTGTACCATCATCCTGCAGAACCAAACCTTTCAGACCCGCATGCTTGCTGCCATGGAGGAGCATGCCAGGGCTTTGTGTGGTCTGCCTCCCATATCACGCACACCTTCTAATATACCACCATAGGGTGATGACTGTGACGGTAGTTCTCCCACTGTGGGGTAGCCGTGCAGGCCATGAGCCGTTGGAGAGTTTTTATTTTTTTTTCCAACATCCACAGATGTGGGTGTTGGGGTGCACCCTGTGCCTCCTCCCTCCTGGGTGCCTCCCCCCCCCGGTCGATACATTGCCATTTTTCTTTTTTTTGTTTGTGTTTTGGTTTTTTTCATATTTCATTCCGATTTGCAAATTAGAATTAGAATTGAATGTATTTATTATCTTTTTTCTTCTTCTTTTTTCTATTTATTATGTTAAATTTATTTTCATTTTTAATTTGTTTCTTTTTATTTTCATTTATTTTTTTATTTACTTTTTCTTTTTCTTTATTTAATTTGCATTTACTTTTTTGTTCATAACCATTTTATTTCAGATTGTGAATTCATGTTACAGTGTTTTGCTTTGTGTGGCTCCAGTAGGCCTCCACTGTGTATTCCAGCTGGGCACATGCATGATTGTCCTGTCTTTGGGTTAGAAACTTGGGTTCCTGACACACACGCCCCTCCTGCTTCCCCTTTCCATGGGCTCGCAAAGGGTGTGACCAAGTGACAGTAACTTACACAGAGGCATTGGGCTCCCATAAGTTGTGTGGGCAGTCTGTAGTCCAAATATGTAGACATCCCTAGTGGGGATTGGTGTAGATTTCTCCACTGCATGGTTGATTTGTATATGGTATTACATACAGGACTTTTTGCATATATACATGTAGCTTCTTCATGTCTTAACAAGCCTGTCTCCATTGTAGATGCAGTTCATGTTATATGCAGTATACTGCCACATTTGCCTACCAGTAACACACTGCAGTTGGAAGAGGTCGATATGCTGCCTTTGTCAGGTTGTGACTCTTGCACTACTTTAATTTTTTACTGTCATACATTGCCACTGTTGGATCCTGTACTAATGTTTTGTCTTGCTGGTAAGTATTTGTAGATGTGTGCTGTTTTTTTCATTAGTGAGAGGAAATTGTCTCTGGGCTGTTTCCATTTGCGACAGTGCACTGTGTGACACTTGTGTCAAGTGCTGTGCATTCATTTGATTGCTTTCACATAGCATGCCATGCCATGGTGTGTTGGGTAGCTGAGATGGGGTTAGGGAGGGGTTGGGTGACATGCCACTATTTGGTTGTAGTATTCTGCAAGAGGGTAGTCCTTTATGCTGCATGAATGTGTGCCTGAACTGACACAGCATTGTGTGTGTTTAAGTAGCTAGGGATGCACACAATGTAGCACTTCCAGGTAAACAATCTCAGGGTGGTATGGTTGTGACAGTTGACTGTTCCTTTTGTCATCATCATGAATTATCAGCTGGTATGTGCCAGGCCTGTGTGCACTACGCAGGGGTGGGATTTTAGATGAAGAAATTTGCCACAAGCTGGGTATGGGCTGCCTCACCACGTGCTCTTTCACCTCCCATGTGCAGCGGCCGTGCATGTGGTTGGGGATGTGGGCGCACCACCATGTCCACCGGCACGCCCTGCCCGGCTTGCAACGTTGTGCAGGACGCATGCTGCCACTATGATTCTGCACACCACTGGGAGTGCATATAGCAGCTGCCCACCAGAGCGGTCAAGGGAGCAAAAGTGTGACTTCAGCGCTCCAAATGTGTGCTCCACTATGCCCCGGGTTGCAATATGGGCTGTGTTGTATCTTAACTCGGGTGGTGTGGTGGGGTTCCGTATTGGCGTCATCATGTAGGCACTCAGAGGGTAGGCACTGTCCCCTGGGGAGGTGATAATGGTTGTCATTAGTTGAGTTTTCCCATTTCTCAGTGTCTGACATGCATGCATGTGCAGAGTCATTTGTACTCACCAATTAGCCATGTGTCGCCATGCCTCCCAGCTTCCAGGTCCCGGTTTAGGAGTGACATTAGGATTATGAAACTATTATGGCTGGACCCCGGATAGTTGGCATATACTGAGGTGATGATTTCCTTGGCATCACATACAACCTGCATGTTGATGGAATGCCAGTGCTTGCGGTTTCAATAGATGTGCTCAGTGGCCCCAGGTGGACGTAGGGCCATCTGGGTGCAGTCTATGGCACCAAGCACTTTGGGGAAGTGTGCCACCCTGTATAAGTCCTGGACCACGACCTGCCTTTCTGCGGGTGTTCTGGGCATGTATATGTGCCTGCGGACTGAGGGGTGTACAGTCATGATCGCCAACACCTGGTGTAGGCAGCGTGACTTCGTGGCCTGTGAGACACCACCAACTATGGCACTTGTCCGCTGAAATGACCCATTAGCCAAGAAGTGCAGTATATTGAGCACCTTTTCCAATGGGCTCAGTGCTTGGGAGCACAGGGTGGGTGATGTGAGGTCCTCCTCCCACTCACTCACCAGGTCGAGTATTATGTGAGGTGGACCAGTTCTAGGATTATTAGTGGTGGAAACCTGTACCTACCATAGACCTGGTCATCAAGCATCCCAAAAAGGCTGGTTATAGGTAAAAAAATGCAGGGCCTGGCTATCCTCCTCCTCCTGCGGTGTCCCACGACCATTGCTGCGAGGAACAGTATATTCATTGTAGTGTATGAGCTTGTTTGTGCGCACTTTTATGCTGCACTGGCCGCTTATTCCTGCTTCCTGCTGGCGTACGTGTTTCCGGATTAGCGCATCTTTTTTGGCGCACAGGTTTCCCCTGTTCAATTCCATGAATAGGTGTTGTTAGTGTGCGTGTGGGCATTGCAGGCATTTACCTCCGGTACTTCCCCCGTATCACCCACATTTTCACGCGTTGTTCCCCATTCCGCATGTTAGACCCGTGTTCCGCCCTCTTTTCTTGTGTGTACTACACGTTGTGCGCTTTTGCTGTGCACGCCGCGCACACGTTTAGTGAGGTGTGCACACGTGTGCGCCACCCACGGATTTGGCGCACATCCCAGGGTTTACACGCGCAGCGTATTCCATGAATCAATGAACGGCTACGTGTTTGGATTAAGGACGCATGTGCTGCGATTTTCACGCTTGCGCTCCCCTTTGAATAGACTTTATATTTTTAGGAGGTCAATGAGTGAAGTCAAGGGTCTTGAAGTCAAGTATGTGAACTTGTTCCTCAAAATGACCTGAATCCCATCTAAGTCTGAATTAATGTAATGTTAGAGTCCACATAATCCAGTATCTCTTAGTTGTTTTGAGGCACTCATCCGATTTAAGAAGGTTGTATATTAGGTGGTACCAGTCAAAGGCAGAGGGAACAGTGGTTCAATGTATAAGGATGGGTTTGATGTACTGCATGCTTTTGGTAGAGTGTATTGTATGATTCCTTGCTCAACAGGGCAGTTCAGGCACTTCCAGAAATACATGGGAGAATTCAGGTTGCTGTTACATTGTGTTATTGATGTCTGGTAGGGATATGTTCTCTTGCAATCCGGCTGAATCGACAAAATTGAATAATGTTGAGAAGTCCTGTTCCAGCTACCTTCAGGACCCTGGACAACCTCTGAGCTGTCTCTGAGAACAAGGTTATTCAAACAAAGTCTGAGGTGCTGCTAATTTCAGGGGGATGATTCAGAGCACATGTAAAACCCTGGCCTAGGAAGTGGAAACCTGAGAACTTTTAATATCTGGACGTCCTCTTCCCATTCCTGCAGTGCTTAGTTTGTAAAAGAATTAGGTCCAGGGCCCACATAATCTTGGCCCCCTAATGCCAGCCAAAGGGCTGGCTGGCACCGCTTGTAGTACGGGTGGCCCGGGCAGGTTCAATGCTAGACCTCGATTGGCTCACCACCAACTAAGTGCCTGCTCCTGGACCTTCCTCTTGACACCTTAGCTTTTTTGCCCCTCTTGACATCTTTAATCACCCTTTTTTTTCACCCACCATCTCTATGTAATTGGCTTTCTATGTACAACTAGTCTCTATACACATTCTTGCTATTGGTCGTTAAATTTAGCCATGGAATAACCATTCTCCCCTTCGCCACCTGGCTGCTTCTTTTTTCTGATACTCCCTACATCAGACACTGCATGCTAGTATCGTTCTGAAGCTCTCACTCCCTCTCCCACTCTGTGCATTCTCTCACTTTTGCTACTTCTCCCTCGCCATCGCTAAAACACCTTACCTCTTGAAATCAGCGGCACCACCAGCATTCATGCACTCACGGTGGACCTCACCTAATGCTTAATCTGTTCAGAATTGTAGGGGCCCAACACTATCCCACCTAAACCATGAATCTTCTGTTCTTTTCAGCAATATATGTGTATATACATACACGTGTATACTCTTCCCTGTTCGTGTTCCTCCCCAGTTCATATCCCACCTCACCCACTAAAATCATCTGGTTATTATGTATTGTGCAAAAGCTAACAAATTGCATTTTCTTGTGGGAATGCCATAACTACTTTTCACAACTATATATGTCTTTCTGATCGATCTTATGTCCTCAAAAAAAGAAAAAAAATAACAACAAAAACGTCGAATCTTTTAATTTAGCGTGCTGAGAAAATCTCAAGCAGTGGTCTCTTTGCTGACATTTTTCAGAAATTCTGCAGGTTATGAAAACAACAAAAAATGTTGTCAACTTTATTTACCACAAATACACTAGCTTATCGTTTAATAAATGAGCAGTTTTGGCAAATTTTGAGCAATTGGTGAATTTTGGTGTGCAATTTCACAATATTGGCGAAAGCAAAATTGCCCAATTGCACAAATCCCCGAAATCAAGCAAGCAGGTGAGGCGACTGAAAATGAAGGAAGCAGACAGATCAGTGGGAGCGAAAAGACAGAAAAGAAGATAAAAATAAACATTGGAAGCAAGCAGAAAGGAAGGAGCCTGGGTATAATTTAGCCAGAGAGATGTGGGAAGAAAAGAATCAAGTGACAGGGATGGTAGATGGGTGGGATAGAAGCCGGAAAGCCCGTGGGAGAAAGAGGGGAGGAAGTTAAAAGAGGAACGAGAAGAAAAGCGGGCAGATATGTGAAAGAGAGGAATCTCAGTGATCTAGGGCGGGCAGGAAACAGGATGCCTGCACAGTAAAATCCTGGGCGTTCTACTGCAACATAGATGCAATAACCAAACAGAGTAAACACTGGACCACATTAGCCAAAAAAGTGTCCCCTTTGAAATTGACAAAAAAAAAACAATATGCTTGAGAGGCGAGCACAGAATGAGTAGTGGGACCATTCCTGCGTACCTTGAAAATTGTGGGAATGCCTGTAGAGAGCAGTGCCGTTCAGTCCACATGGCAGGAGTGTGGGTAAGGGTTTGTTGTTTGGGAGTAAGTCTTTCCAAGGCATAACCCCCCACTCCTTTGCTGCACCGGTGAAATCTGTCCATACTGAGGCAGCTTAAGCATAGTTACATGCAGTATGTAGATCTGGCTGGCCTACATCAATGCTCACCCACCAGACCCTAGTGGTGGCACTGTGACAGCTTGCTCATGCTTCCAGACAGACAGACAGCGCTTACCGTTGCAGTCATCGGCCGTCGGGTGGACTGTTCAGGTCAGGGGTGGACCGGGCCATCCACACCACACAATCCTCCAAACTCAAAGAAAGGGCAACTAGGTTGTGGTGTGCGCTGGACATGGCTGTGCATACTCAGAAGGCTCTCTGCTCACTGGAGGAGGATGAGTCTACCACGCCCTGGGTTAGGAAACAAGAACTGTGAAGTGAGAAGGTGGCACTGTCTGTTCCCATCACTCACCACACACATGACCATAATTAATGTAATTGGCTTGTGGAAATCGATATAATATTGTGACCCCAATCGCATCGTTTAAATGTATGTTGGCCTACGCCAAGCTGTCTAAAGAATATTATGTACATAGGTTCCGCGGCAAGGTCTTGACCTTAATGTATCGTGAAAGCCGCCATCTTGGATTTAGCCGCCATTTTAGGTACTCTTGCCGTGTGAAAGTCACCTCGAATCACAAAATGGAGGCCGTATGACATTTCGAGTAAGACTTCGGCTATGGTGACCTCCGCACACGTGAATGAATAATATGTCCGCAGGCTACCTGTTAGGGTCATGAACTAAGACCCTGTCCTCCGTTTAACCTAGGTGTAAATATGTAACTGTATCAGCGGAACCGATCTAATATATGGAAATTGCATGTTCGACCTGGCTACGAACCCTAGCCGTTGTTCCAAGAATGGTTAACTTGCAAGAGGGCTGGCCATTGCAGCACAAAATGTATAAAAGCCCGAGCATCCCGATGATCGGTCTCTCCCACTTTCAGTGCGAACCTAACGTTGAAGGTTCACGTGTTAGTCAGAGGGCCGAATAGCTATTCGCATGTCAATTGACTTTGGTAACTTTGTAACTTTGAAATAAAGCGCTTTGTATGTCCTTTGTAACCTGTGTTGGTGTGTTTCCTTTTGGGCTTCCCGGCCTCATATCAATTTCTCTGTTTCCACAGTTGGCGCCCGAATAGGGACCCTCAAGATTGATGCCGGATCATTGAAGGTTGACGCAGACTATCGAATTGGGATCGGACGGTGTGATTCTGCGGGCCCGACCGATCGAGACGCGATACCTCGGCAGCGCTGCACGATCCGATCCTTGGCCGATAGTCGTGCGGTCTGACACGGCATCTTGACGAGGGTCCAATTCCGAGGCGGGCAGATTTGCCGAAACCACCGAACGCAGGTAAAATTCGTTAGTTGAAGTCCTTTGTAAACCGTACGGTCCTCCTTAGGTTTGGTCAGGTGTAGTCGTGACCCGGCTCTTAATTTAACCCTGACAATTTGAATTTGGCGTATTGTATCTGCAGACACAATTATTGGACCAGGTAACACCAATTCTTTGAGAAATGCCTGGGAAATTGTCTAGCTGTTTTAGGTCTCTATTCCGCAGCGATCGACAATCTTTGGAATTTAGCCGTCCGGCACCACAGGAGGGGTCGCCGGCGTGTACTATGTACTGTAAGTATGGCATTGGTAGTATTGTATTTAATGACATTTGGCACAGACAGACCAGAAATGCCTCCGAATTTCAGTGGCCAATCAATGGTAGTTTTGAGATCCCCCGTATCGAATACTTAGAGTCGACTTAGAGTCGATCTTGCTTAAGAAAAAGGCTAGGCCAGCAGCCTTTGATGTGTTACAAAACTGGAAAAAGGAAGCATTACAGCAGCTTAAAAGTAGGGATAAACATGCACGACGTCATAAAACGAATGCCGAAAAGGCATTGTTATATGACAAGGAAAAACGATTAGATGAAACCCAGAAAATGGACAGAGCTTTTTCGCTCCAGAAGTCCAGAAAATTTACCCCTCTAAAGATTTCCATGTTTCCGAGGAGTTTATTGAGAAAATATTAAACGAACGGAGGCCTGATTCTTCAGCGCCACCTCCGTATGCTCCCGTTGTGGGCGCTCTTCCCATTCCTGCTATTGCTCCTATCGCTATTCCTACTCCTCCTACACAGCCTACTACCCCTAGTTCTTTAGTTGTCGCTCCTCCGTCTATTTCGTCTGTTACATTACCTCTTTCCCCTGCACCCATGTTAGGTTCACCTACACTTTCGATTCCGGGGAGTCCTGTGTTCATTAAATCAGATCCCGGTGCAGGGTCGAGAATAGTGACTCGTAGTACTGTTCCTGCAGGCAGGAAACAGGAACTATTTGCTTGGGCTAAACATTGCATGGAAAAAGGTGATCAAACTGATGTATTTTCAACATTATCTAATTTGCACGATTTTCCAGAGAAAAACGTTTTTATTGAAGGACTGGGGATTCATTTATGTGTAATGTGGGGTAGATTGCAGACTTCGGATCTCCCACAAGGGGTGAGAGATCTGAATGCCTTGGCACTCTCGAGGGATACAGAGCAGAAAGTATATGGGCATGTCGATAGGTTGTTTGAGTTTAGAAGGGATTTTGAAAGGTTACAAAACGAGGATGATGAGGATGATAGGATATATGTGCAGAAACGGTTCCTTTCGTGCCGAAGATCAGCACCTGAGGAAGTACGGATTTGTACCAGAGATGCGATTCGGTGGATCTCGGATTCATCGATACCGCCAGATGAGGTATATGACACATATAGTCAATACACAGTAGAGATGCAAAGGAAGGTGATCCAAGTGATGGTACAGCATTTACAGGAGGAATGTATAAGGAAAAAGGTTGGTTGCCCCACAGAGTTATTAGGTATTTTTAAAAGAGCTTTTTCGCCCGACACTTCTACAGCTGCTTTAGCGCTCGATTTGGCCTTATTACTTAGTAAGCGGTCGGAGGTCCCTATATCTCAGTTGCCTATGAGAGAGGTCCCTCCGACCCTTGTCCCAAAAGTAGAAATCCCCGCCAACGCGGTGGCTGGTACTCCCGCGGTGGATATCCCTGCACATTACGTATCACAGTTTGTTCACGTCCCGTTCTCTCGACAGGAAGTGAACACGATTAGACAATCAGTCCCTGACATCAGGAAGAACCCGACAGGGTTTTACAAAGAAATAGAATCCGTTTTGAAGTCTTCTGTGTTCACCTTAAGTGACATGGATTTATTGTTTCCAGTGCTTTTACCTGTTGATGTATGGAAACAGGTACGAACAATAGATGATGTGCCGGGGTTAGGGGATACATGGGTAAATTTGACTAGAATAGATGGGGAACGACCAGCTGGTGAGAAATCACCCCAGGTAATACTCACTTTACCCGATAGAATAGTTGCCAAATTAAAAACTATAATCCCAGAAAAAAGGATTATTTGGGACAAGCTTACGGCCTGCGTCCAAGGGAAAACTGAAGGTACTACCGAATTCTTTAATAGATTCGAACAGGTGTTCTCCGACTTCAGTGGACAGGATTTAGGTACAGAGTCGGGGAAGAGGTTGTTTGTGGACAAATTTGTGCGTGGATTGTTGCCCGACATCCAGTCACAAATTATGTCCTCAGAGAGCGCTTGGCAGGCAAAATCTCAGTCAGAGGTTTTGCATATGGCTCAGTATTATGAGAATCGGGTTAATAACGAAAAAGAGAAAATCGAAAAAAGAAGGGGTGACCTAAAGACTAAGGTATTGTTGCAGCAAATTGTCAGGCACCCCAGAGGAGGTACGACACAAACTAGAGGTCAGTACATTCCAAGAGGAAATACTCCTCTAAATTCTATAAATATTAATCAGTGTGCTTATTGCCGCCAGGAAGGTCACTGGCGAGCACAGTGCCCTGCCCTCCGTCAGAGGTCAGGAGGCACATTCGGAGGTATGGGTAGGCGACCACGGGGCCGCCCTGGAGCAGGGGGCCCTGATAGGGGTCAGCTTTTACAAGATCCACGGCAACCTTTTTCACGGGAAAATCAGACTCCGAGTATGGACTCGAGAAATATATTTGATCACCCTTCCGCCGCCTATCTTTCTGAGGAACTTCCCTTTGATGAAGTTCTGCCTTATTAGGATTGCCCGAAGCAGCGTTTGGAACCTTTACCTATTCCCGTTATTCAGAAGGGCCCCTATGTTGAATTATTGGTGGGGAATAGGAAACATCAGTTCTTGATCGACACTGGAGCACAGAAGTGCTCCATCGACCATTCTCGGGTTCCAAACATCCCCCTGTCAGGGCAAACAAATGTTTCTATAGGGTTCTCTGGTATACCAACTGTTTGTCCGGTTTCTGCACCGGTACCCGTTTCTTTGGGCCCTTTTACAGACCAGTGCCCTTTTCTTCTTACTTCAAACTGTGGAGAAAATTTGCTGGGGTTGAATTTGTTGAAGAAATTGAACGCAGTGATTCATTGTTCCCCTGACGGAATAAGATTAACATTTTCACCACAGCAACCCTTTAACTCCCAATACTTGACCCGACCTCTACCTCCCGAATTTGACATTGTCCCAGAATGTTTGTGGGCAATAGACGACAATGATGTCGGGATATTGCACATCGACCCTGTTAAGATAGTATTGAAACATGGGGTTAAGCTACCGCGCATTCCGCAATATAAAATTTCAGTTGAGGGCGAGCGCGCTCTGAAATGCATTGTCTCCGATTTTGTACATCGTGGAGTGATCGAAGAGATTACAGGTAGCTTATGTAATAGTCCGATCTTGCCGGTATATAAGAAAGGCGACAATGCAATTCCGTACCGGTTTATAATAGATCTTCGTGCTATTAACCGGGTAGTGGCCCCACAATTTCCAATCGTGCCTGATGTAACAACAATCTTAACAATGATCCCTGCTACGGCTACGCACTTTAGTGTCGTAGATTTGAAAAACGCCTTCTTTAGTATTCCGATACACAAGGAGAGCAGGTATTTGTTCGCGTTCACCTTGGGGGGACGCTCATTTACATTCACAAGGGCTCCTCAAGGGTATACTGAAAGTCCTAGTATCTATAGTAGAGCCTTAAAAGAGCAGCTCGACACCCTTGAACTGCCACCTACTTGCACGCTGCTTCAATATGTAGACGATTTGCTCCTAGCTGCAGACTCTGAGAAAGCTTGTAAAGAAGGCACTATATTGTTGCTTGTTCATTTAGCTGAACATGGTCACAAAGCTTCACTTAAGAAATTTCAATATTGTTGCCAGGAGGTTGCCTATTTAGGCTACCTCCTGTCAAAGGAGGGGAGAAGATTGACACCTGAACGAATAAAACACATTTCTGGCATGTCTGTCCCAAAAACACAGAAGGAAGTCAGAGCCCTGATAGGGATGGCGTCCTACTGTAGACTGTGGATCCCGAACTTTGCCCTAGTGGTAAAACCGATGTTGGCTTTGACGAAGAAGGGCATTTCTCTGCCACTGCCATGGGAATCGGAACATCAACGATCATTTGAGCTTCTCAAAGCCGTGCTGTGTTCAGCACCGGTTCTGGGTACACCAAATTCCGATAAGGCCTTTGTGTTGTTCGTGCATGAATGTAATGGATGTGCTTTGTCTGTGTTAACGCAGGAACATGGAGGGAAGAATAGGCCGTGCGGCTATTATTCCTCCGCCCTCGATCCTGTTGCATGCGCTTTGCCGCGATGTCTGCGCGCTGTTGCTGCTGCTGCTGCGTCTGTAAAACAGAGTGAGGGGATGGTCCTAGGCCACGATTTGATTCTGATGGTACCTCACTCTGTTGATATTCTATTGAATAAAACTCAAACACAACACCTTACTTCTGCCCGGTTGACCAGGTATGAATTAGTTCTATTTGCTCCTCATATCCAAATTAAAAGGTGTTGTGTTCTCAATCCGGCTGAACTTTTGCCTCTCCCGCAAACTTCTGCTTGCGGCGATGATGGATCACATGACTGCCTGTACGCCACCGAACAAGAAACAAAGGGCAGAATAGACCTTTCAGATACTCCTTTGGAGAATGCGGAAGGGGAGCTGTTTTGTGATGGCTCCTGTTTTAAACTTCCGAATGGCACATCTACAGCTGCTTATGCAGTTACTACTTTGAATAAGATTGTAGAAACTAAAAGGATTCCGCATAACTCCGCGCAGGCCGCAGAGATTATAGCGTTGACCCGTGCTTGTGAGCTCTCCCAAGGGCATAGAGTTAACATTTATACGGATAGTCAGTACGCCTTTGGGGTGGCTCACAACTTCGGAAAACTGTGGTCGGAAAGAGGGTTTCTGACCTCACATGGGACCAAGATTCAGCATGGCCCCTTAATAGTACAACTACTCTCAGCACTCTCACTCCCTGAACAACTAGCGATCATGAAATGTGCAGCACATCGGAAGGTCATAGACGATGTGGGCAAGGGAAATGCTTTTGCAGATTTGATAGCTAGACAAACAGCCACAGACCTTAGCACAGACATGTATACCTCGAGGGAAGTGAGAGATGGTTGTATAATAGATGAAGGCATTGGGTCTGTGCGAGATATTCAGACTGATGCCTCTGTTGAAGAATCTAGGAAATGGGCTGAAGGCATGGGGAAATTGGATGACGAAGGGTGTTGGGTGGACGCATCTGACGGGAAATGGTTGCTTCCTGATTCTTATGTATTAGCAATGGTCACAATGGCACACGGTCCAACACATGTGTGTGCCTAGCAAATTGCGAAGATATTACAGCAGGTTTGGGTGAATGACAACATTTTGGAAACTGCAAAAAGATACGTTGAAAACTGTATGATTTGCCTGCAACACAATATGGGTAAAGGGACAGTGACTCCAAGGGGAAGTTTCGGGCCCCCCTCTGTCCCCTTTGAAACCATTCACCTTGATTTCATTGAAATGGAACGTTGTAATAACTTGAAATATGTTCTTGTTATCATTTGTGCTTTTAGCAAATGGGTCGAGGCTTTCCCTGTCAAAGATGCTACCGCCATGACTACCGCAAAGATCTTGGTGAAAGAATATTTTCCTCGATTTGGGCTCCCGAGGATAATCTGGTCGGATAATGGCCCACATTTCATCGCAGCTGTAATATTGCAAATATGTGTTGCCTTAGGGATTGAGAAACGTTTTCATTAAGCTAGGCACCCTCAAAGTGCGGGGTTGGTAGAAAGACACAACGGTATTTTGAAAAACAAACTTGCAAAAACATGTGCCGACACTAAATTAAAATGGCCAGATGCTTTACCCATTGTATTGTTAGCTATGCGCACCACACCCCAGACTAGAACTGGGCTTTCTCCATTCGAGGTAGTAATGGGAAGGCCTGATAATATTTGGGGTCTCCCTAAACCTAAAGCCCTGAGGGATGTGGAGAATGTATTGCTCGTAGACTATTGTAATCAATTGACTAAAAACCTGTATTTCATTTACCACCAGGTGAATGCCGCCTTACCTGTACGGTTTACGGGCCCAGGACACGATATATTGCCCGGCAGCTGGATCATGGTAAAGGCCTACGAAAGGTCTTCCTGTCTCGCGCCTCGCTGGCGGGGACCCTACCAGGTTTTATTGGTCACCAGGACGGCAGTGCGGGTGGCAGGAAAGAAGAACTGGGTACATGCAACGCATGTGAAGAAGATCCCTCACCCGACGCCACACGTTACAGAAGAAACAGAACCCCTTGCTGATGCTACGATCTCTGATCTCGGAGTAGCAGGCAGCGCTGTGAGTGCGTCGGAGAAGTTCTCTGAGCCCGAGGAGCTCGGGGAGCCGTCCATCTCGTCTCCACACTCTCTTGATCGATCACTTCCGGAAACTCTTGTTCCAAGTTCTGCGACTTCCGTCGCCACCGACGTGACGCTCCCCTCAGGGAGCGACGATACTTTGCTTTTGGATTCAGCAAACTTGGGTACCATCAGGTACAACCTTCGACCACGCGCCGCACGAGTATAGTGCATCTGAAAGGAAGAAGGAGTGATCGAAATACTATTGTCTTTCCTTTTTTGGAATAAAGGAAAACGAGGGTTCTGTTGGCTAGGGTTGGGAAGGACTAAGAAGTCGCGCGGCCGAAGTGCCGCCAGCAACGAACATTGGGGCCGACGATCGGGATAACCATGATGCCTGCCGCCTTCACCGCTGCTCCTCGTATCGAACTATTATACAAGGGGGTGACCGAATCGAACAATGGACAATGTGCCTGGGCCCTGAAAACGTACTGTTGTGTTCTTGTTTTGATTATTGTTAGTTTTGCAACCGCTGCCGTGGGACTTTGGTACTTTGAAGAAATGTATCCTTTGAAGCCTCTGTTACCGACCAAAATTGTACCAACTGTTTTGACTCCCTCTGTACACCTTCACACTCTGTCCCCTAGGGACTCTCGGCATAGACAGAAATATCATAATAACACTTTGATGATAGTAATGAATGCTACGCATGCTATTCTTAATAGGAGTAATTGTTGGATTTGCACTCACTTACCACAACATGGGAACAAGGGACTGGGATGGTATATACATCCCCTACCTCTAACGACTTCCTGCTATGCCTCTCTTAGAGCACTCTTCTTTGGCCGGTGGAATGATAGCATCTCAGGGAACTTCGATGGCACTAATTTGAATGAATTTGAAAAACGTGAATTGACTCCCCTGGGATGCTCGCTTTTCGCAAATAGGAGTAGACCTAATATCGCTTCTATTAGGCCGTCTGATAAACTTTCTTTTCCTTTTCAAAATCTAGTTTCTTTTAAGATGGCTCCGATAGGCAATAAGGATGCCATGCCTCCTTCTTATTCTGTAAATCACAATCCTGATTCTGTCCCTTTCTGTGTACAAAGAAATGGCACTAGGCCAATGGGAGATTTCGAGCCTTGTGTAAATATTGTAAATTTGACTGGGGAAAATAGGCCTTTGTATGTAGGGGGACCCGTTTATTTTGTTTGTGGTAGTTTAGCTTTTCCCTGGTTGCCCAAGGATTGGCAGGGGACTTGTTATTTGGGGATATTGTTACCAGGTGTGTTTATAGCCAGTACCTTAGAGGTATCTAAGGCTCGCCCGCGACGGGATAATGATGGAGATACCCCTGGACAAGTATTCGGGGATATAGCCAAATCAGTAGTCCCCTTCTGGGGACAAATAGTAAATTCAGAAAACATTAGGGGATTAGCGAGGGTATTGGAGAAAACGATCAACCGGACCACGGACATACTTTACAATATGACCTTAGAGCAAAAGGCGATAAGATTGGTAGCACTTCAAAATCGAATGGCATTAGATGTCATTTTAGCTGAACGAGGTGGAGTATGTAAATTAGTGGGGTCCGCTTGCTGTGTTTTCATTCCAGATTCTTCATCAACAATATTTAAAGCAATTCAGAATTTACACACTCTTAGTTCTGAAGTCCATATCCCTGTAGGAGACTGGAGCCTTAGTACTTGGTTTTGGGATTCTCTACGATCTTGGGGGTGGAAGGTGCTTTCTGTTATTTTAGGTATTTTAGGGACTCTGTTATTTCTTTGCTGCTGTTTTCAATGCCTCCCGAGTATATGCGGAATGATAGGGGGATGTTGTGCCCAAGTTATGAGCGCAATAGGGCGTAGAATATATACCCCGAAGACAGCATCTAAAGAATTCATGTTGCAAGAAGTTCTTATGAACAACTTTATGGCCATTGACATTTCAGACAATGATGCGGAACCTATGAATGATAATGCTTTCAAGTATTTTCAAGAGTATTAGGAAATAATGTTTTAGCACTTGGCATAGGCCAAAAGGAGGGTCTGTGGAAATCGATATAATATTGTGACCCCAATCGCATCGTTTAAATGTATGTTGGCCTACGCCAAGCTGTCTAAAGAATATTATGTACATAGGTTCCGCGGCAAGGTCTTGACCTTAATGTATCGTGAAAGCCGCCATCTTGGATTTAGCCGCCATTTTAGGTCCTCTTGCCGTGTGAAAGTCACCTCGAATCACAAAATGGAGGCCGTATGACATTTCGAGTAAGACTTCGGCTATGGTGACCTCCGCACACGTGAATGAATAATATGTCCGCAGGCTACCTGTTAGGGTCATGAACTAAGACCCTGTCCTCTGTTTAACCTAGGTGTAAATATGTAACTGTATCAGCGGAACCGATCTAATATATGGAAATTGCATGTTCGACCTGGCTACGAACCCTAGCCGTTGTTCCAAGAATGGTTAACTTGCAAGAGGGATGGCCATTGCAGCACAAAATGTATAAAAGCCCGAGCATCCCGATGATCGGTCTCTCCCACTTTCAGTGCGAACCTAACGTTGAAGGTTCGCGTGTTAGTCAGAGGGCCGAATAGCTATTCGCATGTCAATTGACTTTGGTAACTTTGTAACTTTGAAATAAAGCGCTTTGTATGTCCTTTGTAACCTGTGTTGGTGTGTTTCCTTTTGGGCTTCCCGGCCTCATATCAATTTCTCTGTTTCCACAGGCTGGCAAACAGCCAGTGAAAACTGTACATTCTGTGTTACTATACAGAAGTTTAAATATTGCATAGTAACATAGAATGTATAGTTTTAATTGGCTGTTGTCTTTGACTGCTTTGCTTGCACAAAGAATATAGATTTATACTGGCAGGGCAGGGGGCCACTGCTGTTGCACCCACGAGGTTCTTGTCGTACATCAACTACCGTAAAGTGCATGGAGCTAAGAGCTCCATGCAAACAAATAAAAGTGCGCGGATGCACCATGCGCCCCTGTAGTCAGGCAGTCCCCGCCAGCGATGCGCCTGCAAGCTGCAAGCAGAGAACAAACAAAGCAGATTACCTGCCACGTCGTGCCAGCCCGCATCAGTGCCGATGCCCAAAAAAGAGTGCCAGTGTTGCTCACTGGCAAAAACTAACAAATTAAGCACTGACTTCCTCACAAAGACATTAAGTGTAAAGCTGGATTGCCATTGGAGGAAATAGAGTGTTTGATTGGCAGGTGGTAAAATGTACACTCTTGCTTTTGGGAAAGGTGATCAGCTATAAGATGTTGATGCTGCCCCATATGTTAAACAGTTACCACTTTCTGAACGCAAATGTCCAGAGAAATAGTGTAAGAGACTAGTCAAACAGCAGGCAAGGAAAATCGGGGAAAACACGTGTAAAGCGAGGCTATGTCTGAGCAAGCTGCACTTTTCAGTTTAAAATGGCAGATTCAAATGACCAAATGTATGCATATGTCACAGAGAGGTGACCTGCCAGCAGACAGCAATGTGGTAGTGAGAAAAGGATCTCAACACTGTAGGATATTTTAATCAGAATACATCTAGTTCGGTGGAAATTCCCAACTGCCCGCAAATTAGGTGCACATATATATATATATTTTTTATTTCATTTTTGTGAACTTGGGGTATGCCAGATACTATTCCATACAGCCTCCCAATATTCACACATTATTATGTTTACCATTATCTTTGAAAACCCAGTCTCAATGGTTAACAAAATGATGAATTATCTTATACTGGTTAACTGAGTTTCTAAAAATACATGTAACTTGAATGTAGACACACACATCTCCATATGTACATTTGGTTTACCATGAGTGCACATTCACCATGTGTTGAAAAGTGAATGAGGATTCATTGTATAGAAAGCCAAATTAAATCAGAATATCCCTGTTATGTCTAGGAAGAGAAATGGGCCCATTCTCCTCCTTCAACTTCCTAGTGTAAATGGTTAGACTCTAACATACAAACCATTTAAATCGAGCAACTCAGCCATGCAAAGCTGTAAACAAAAAACGTGTGCATAGGCAAACACATTATAATAATATATCATACACACTTCAAAACTATAATTCAGCACAAATACATAGGCAATACCCATTTAGTTATTTTTCATTAAATCTCAACTAACACAATTGAGGCAAATGGTACATGAAAACAATTATCTTTTATAACAACTCAAATCAAGTGTCACCTGCAACGGAAGAGCGTTCCTTTCATTAGCACTTTAATATGGAGTAAAACAAACAAAGCATTCCACTTTGGCACACAGAAACTAGTGTAGCCTTTGACAGCATCATATCTCATGTTATATAACTTGTTGCATTCAGCGTGCTGTTCTTGTGAAAGGCTACATGAAATTACATGTTTTTGCACATTCGAAATTGGAGGCATAGAATCCACTACTATCAAAGGCTTAACACGCTTTTCAGCTGTTTTGCATCCCTAAAACAAGACTCAGAAATATACTTATTGAGTATGGTGCACCGACCAACAGAGAATCACTTTGTGCTCTTGAACAAATATGGCACCTTATGTTTCAAATTAAAGTCAATGTGCATTTAGCTGCATGGGGTATGGTTTATCTCACTGGTTGTTTGAGAAGAGGGGTCGTATTTCCTTTTCATCTATTTGTTAAAATATTTTAAAAACATCAAATAATGCCGACCCAGAAAAAAGTAATCTGTGCAATTGGTGGTGAACCTTGGAATACTTATAGGAGGGCTGTATATCAGCAGGAAGGCTGTCTAAGAGATGTTCACTGAACGAGGAGGAACGTGCCTTTTGGTATATAAACTGATATAAGTACATTTACAGAGAGGAAGAGAAGGCAAGTGTTGCCTTTAATTTAAGTTGTGCCGCATTTGAACTGTGTTCACCACACTCAAAACAGAGAGTTTTGCTGGTGCTGACTTTTTTTCACTCCATCAAACACAAACTACCGGTGCATCACACCTATTGCACCGGTTAGCCGCATCATCGTGGCAAGCAGAGCAGGTCACCGGTTTGTTTCGATCAACCTGCTCGCATAAGCAGACCAAATTCAAACTGCAGCTTTTTTTAACCCTTCATCAGAGCATCAAGGTCATGACAGACCTCAAATTGAGCTGATAGAGCATCGCTTCATTTGCGACCCTAACCAGTGGTTACCAATGTTTTGAGCTGCCGCGACCCTCAATCTGACACAGGTGAATCATCTGAACTGCATGATCCGACAGCCACATTCAAACAGCATGGAGCTCCCGATTCAATCCGACTTGAATGCAGCTTGCCGCTTGGCCCAGCATGACTTGCTGCACTGAAACCTGGTGCAACCCGCTGCACAGTTCAAAAGCCATCTCAATGCTTTTAAACTGCCTAAGGATAGCAGAAAGGTAATATTCACTCATAACAGCACCCTCTGCCCCTTACCCCGATCCATCTTTGGGCTTTAAAGAGTGGGTAGTTCATTTTTGTATAGTGTTTTCCACTGAACCGCATATCCTTTTGAACTACATGGTTTCATATTGCCTTTCTGTTTTCATTATCACTAGTGCTGCATTTGTCCACCTCTTCATATTCTATGTTCTCTCTTACAGGTGTGGGTTTTTATAGTGTTTGTTTCGTTATTTGTACATTGCTGTGCTTAAAAAGTGTGTATATAATGTTATAGAATCTTGCTTGGACATTGCTTTTTATTTTGGGGTGTTTTTACCTTGCTGTTTGCGTTGCTACTGGATTACATATGCACCCCTTTTGAGACTATAGCCCTCCCTCGGCCCACGTTAACACAAAAGGCAAAGACGGTATAACTCTTTGCTGTGTCTGATAATGATTGGGATTACTGTTGGTGTGTACGAGTGTGGGGCATGCAGGGGGTTTAGCCAATACTCATCCTTGTTCTCATGCAGAGCAGAAATCCTTTAGTCACATGAAAATATCTGCAGGTGCAGTAAAGAGGTAATATCCCAAAAGAGTTAGTATCACCAGTCCAATATTAGAAGGGTAATACATGAGCAAACATGGTTATTGAAACATTGAGAGGAGGCGATTAAGGCAAAAACCTCTAGTAAAGTCATCAAGAAAAGCTTCATGCGTATGATATCAGTTTCACTACTAAACTCACAGACTCATCGCTTCAACCATTATTTAGATGCTAACTGCTGGTCTCCATGAGGTGGTGTTACAAACCCAGATAACCAGGTCTTAGTTTTTACCAATAGCCTGCCAAGGGTGCCAACAGGTTCAAAATTATTGTTAGGGAGAATTCTCAAGGATGTGCTAATTTCCCTTATCTTTTGAGACCCCCAGCAACTTTGCTTGATTTCTAGGACTGAAATTTTTACCTTGAAAGAGTGTGAGCCTTTTTTTCCCACTCTTTCATGTATTTTGATGCGTGTTTTACTTTTGTGTTCTTTGGATATGGAGTTTTTAGTCAAACTCCATAGGCATTATCTTTTTCATGTGTGTCACACAGCACCTTCAGTGCAGTGGCACAGGGGTGTCTTTCAGACTACCCAAGGTTTAAATAACTTCTCTGGGGACTGACTACCATCGAGCCGATAATAGTAGCACCCCCCACTTAGGTTGTCCAACTGGGCCCTTTTCGGCCAATGTCTGTGCATTACTTCTGCCGTCAATTTCACATACTTCTGTCATCCAGGTTTCCTGAAGTCCCACCACATCAAATGTGTCTATATTTGCGAATAGGCCATTATCAGCGGTTTAGGTAATTCAAGCCGCTGATATTCCAAGGACATAACATATTCTGTCATTGATATGTGTTCACAAAATGTGCCTCAAAGGCCTTCGGCAGCCATTGCCAGTAGCCTTCATCACTATCATCAACTTCATTCATATTGTCATTCTCACGCGTTGCATTGTTACTTTTGTGAGTACCACCCCTCTCTTCTTCTCTATTTTTTTTTGTTCGATCTTGGCCTTGAAACAGAAGTTGTACTCCCATTATCTGTCAGCTTTAGGTCCGACAATATAGGTCTGTTTTTGTCAGCATCATAGTCATAATGAAGGATGGAGTCGAGGGTTGCTTCCACATTAAACCATACATTCGAGGCAACAGTCGCAAAATGTTCCTCTTAATATACAATCGTTATGTCCTCAGTGGTGATACCCCGTAGAAGAACCACATTATGCAGAATGCGCAGAACCGCTGTGCTATTTAGAGGCGGGTGTCGATCGGCAAAAGATATTGGCCGCAATTGTACGGTTCTTATTCCAGTCATTTCTTTCATACCTTGATCAATAATTCTCTCACCCTACTTTAATACATTTGATTTAGATCACTCATGTAGTGCAGGCTGACATACAGCTCCGACTAATATTCCGAAGTTTGCTCTTTTTGTCTTTTCATTAACTGGGTTACTCATAGAGTCAGTTTCACCTACAAACAGGCAGTGAACGTCTGCCAACACAGAGTCCTCCATGCCTTTAACTGCTCTCCTTTTCCATTGTTTCCATGCCTTAGGCTGAGTAGCACTATCAACATTACAACTATTATGCCCCACTATATCAATATTTATCGCCTCATTCACCATGTAGCTAAGTATGCCACTTGCATATCTCACACTCATGGCATTAGTAGTGCCCTCAAAGGGTATACGCAGGTGGGTCTCTTGATTCACATTCTGTTCTTTGCTATCGGGTGATGTTCTCTTAGGTTTTCCCTTTTGGTAACATCTTTTCATTGTTGTTATGCCCGATAGAAGAGCTACTCATATCTATTTCCACTATTTCTAGGTGCCATTTTTAAAAAGCACGTTGCTGAACTTTCCATACATTACAGCCTGCAATATGTTCTTGTGTTTCCTTCTTATATTGCTCCCTGTCTCCATCATACTCTTCTTGTGTCCACCTTTGTCCACCTGTTTCAAGGTTAATAACTTCATTTCACCACTTAACATGCTAATTGCCGGTTGTACAGAAGACACAGACCTTTATGCTGTATCAATATTTGCTCTCAACAACTCTGATTGATCATATGCTTCGTTTGTTTAGGGGTTTTCTACAATGGTTTTTGCTTTTATAGAGTAAGAGTGACTGTACATCTTGCTTTTTTCCAGTCTTTTACGTCTTTCAACCACCATGTAACCATGTAACCACGTTTTCAAAGACTCCAGACATTGCATTGGAGGATGCTCATATTACTAGAGTTCATATTTGGTTCATCGTCGATATGTGTTTCTGTCTTACTATCTTCTACAGGTCTATCTATCTCACAGCACAGATTTACCTGTCATACTATTAGGCAATGATACATGTGAGATTTGTAGGACTCGTTGATTTTTATTTGCGCAACTCCCCAAGTACAGTGGTTACTTCAATTTGTGATTGATTCTGCATATCACCTGATTCCTGAACTGATGCTGAGGTGTTGAATGGAGTGGACTCGCACTCTATTTCACCTTCTATTTTGTCTCTCATCCTGCATGTCGCAAATATACTCATTGGCACGTGCATTTGATAGGAGGTCCAAAGACATGTACTTTCCACTCATCGTCTCACACATAATCACTCTATCCCCAGGGGGTTCAGATGTAACCAGTCCCTGTACAGGGTAGCATCCTCATTTGTGTCCCCATTGACATTTTCACTATGGTTACTGTCTCAATTGCATTCTTCTCAGCAACATCAACAACATCAGCTTGCTCATTCCCACGTTCTATTTCTTGGTATTCTAGGGTACAGGTTTGCTCAGAGATTCCATAAGTGATGAGAGATTTAAGTCCAGCATAATCGTTTTGGCAACCTCTACAGTGTTTGTAATTAATCCGTATTTTTTGGGTAATGTTTTGTTATTTTGGTCGATTTGTTCTTACTTAACACATTTGTTATTGTCTTAGCGGTGCAAGTCTTACAAAGCCTCGGGGGATATGTTCACTTGCTGATTTCCTCAGGTAACATCATGGTTTTCTCCACATGATTTGCTCCTGCACTCTGCCACTATGGTGCAATTGTATGCTCTAGGTTTTGAGCACTTTCTCCGGGCCCCCACTCGCACGCAAGCCCGCAAACAGCACTCAGTTGAGCACTCACATGATGTACTCATGCAGATGTGTGCAATTAGCTGCCTAAATACTATTTACGGTTTTAGGGGCAGGGTTTGCGACATACACGCCAAGCAGGTTCAGGTCCAGTCCAGATAAGGTCCAGGGGTAACAGCCACTGAAAAAGTCCAACCAGACATCAAACAGCACTCGATTGAGTACTCACTTGACGATTGTAACACAAAGTTCATTCCATATATAAATGCTGTGACCCATAATGTGGAAATCGATATAATATTGTGACCCCAATCGCATTGTTTAAATGTATGTTGGCCTACGCCAAGCTGTCTAAAGAATATTATGTACATAGGTTCCGCGGCAAGGTCTTGACCTTAATGTATCGTGAAAGCTGCCATCTTGGATTTAGCCGCCATTTTAGGTACTCGCCGTGTGAAAGTCACCTCGAATCACAAAATGGAGGCCGAATGACATTTCGAGTAAGACTTCGGCTATGGTGACCTCCGCACACGAGAATGAATAATATGTCCGCAGGCTACCTGTTAGGGTCATGAACTAAGACCATGTCCTCTGTTTAACCTAGGTGTAAATATGTAACTGTATCAGCGGAACCGATCTAATATATGGAGATTGCATGTTCGACCTGGCTACGAACCCTAGCCGTTGTTCCAAGAATGGTTAACTTACAAGAGGGCTGGCCAATGCAGTACAAAATGTATAAAAGCCCGAGCATCCCGATGATCGGTCTCTCCCACTTTCAGTGCGAACCTAACGTTGAAGGTTCGCATGTTAGTCAGAGGGCCGAATAGCTATTCGCATGTCAATTGACTTTGGTAACTTTGTAACTTTGAAATAAAGCGCTTTGTATGTCCTTTGTAACCTGTGTTGGTGTGTTTCCTTTTGGGCTTCCCGGCCTCATATCAATTTCTCTGTTTCCACAGTTGGCGCCCGAATAGGGACCCTCAAGATTGATGCCGGATCATTGAAGGTTGACGCAGACTATCGAACTGGGATCGGACGGTGTGATTCTGCGGGCCAGACCGATCGAGACGCGATACCTCGGCAGCGCTGCACGATCCGATCCTTGGACGATAGTCGTGTGGTCTGACACGGCATCTTGACGAGGGTCCAATTCCGAGGCGGGCAGATTTGCCGAAACCACCGAACGCAGGTAAAATTTGTTAGTTGAAGTCCTTTGTAAACCGTACGGTCCTCCTTAGGTTTGGTCAGGTGTAGTCGTGACCCGGCTCTTAATTTAACCCTGACAATTTGAATTTGGTGTATTGTATCTGCAGACACAATTATTGGACCAGGTAACACCAATTCTTTGAGAAATGCCTGGGAAATTGTCTAGCTGTTTTAGGGCTCTATTCCGCAGCGATCGACAATCTTTGGAATTTAGCCGTCCGGCACCACAGGAGGGGACGCCGGCGTGTACTATGTACTGTAAGTATGGCATTGGTAGTATTGTATTTAATGACATTTGGCACAGACAGACCAGAAATGCCTCCGAATTTCAGTGGCCAATCAATGGTAGTTTTGAGATCCCCCGTATTGAATACTTAGAGTCGATCTTGCTTAAGAAAAAGGCTAGGCCAGCAGCCTTTGATGTGTTACAAAACTGGAAAAAGGAAGCATTACAGCAGCTTAAAAGTAGGGATAAACATGCACGACGTCATAAAACGAATGCCGAAAAGGCATTGTTATATGACAAGGAAAAACGATTAGATGAAACCCAGAAAATGGCGGCTTTTTCGCTCGGAGTCCAGAAAATTTACCCTTCTAAAGATTTCCATGTTTCCGAGGAGTTTATTGAGAAAATATTAAACGAACGGAGGCCTGATTCTTCAGCGCCACCTCCGTATGCTCCTGTTGTGGGCGCTCTTCCCATTCCTGCTATTGTTCCTATCGTTATTCCTACTTCTCCTACACAGCCTACTACCCCTAGTTCCTTAGTTGTCGCTCCTCCGTCTATTTCGTCTGTTACATTACCTCTTTCCCCTGCACCCATGTTAGGTTCACCTACACTTTCGATTTCGGGGAGTCCTGTGTTTATTAAATCAGATCCTGGTGCAGGGTCGAGAATAGTGACTCGTAGTACTGTTCCTGCAGGCAGGAAACAGGAACTATTTGCTTGGGCTAAACATTGCATGGAAAAAGGTGATCAAACTGATGTATTTTCAACATTATCTAATTTGCGCGATTTTCCCGAGAAAAACGTTTTTATTGAAGGACTGGGGATTCATTTATGTATAATGTGGGGTAGATTGCAGACTTCGGATCTCCCACAAGGGGTGAGAGATCTGAATGCCTTGGCACTCTCGAGGGATACAGAGCAGAAAGTATATGGGCATGTCGATAGGTTGTTTGAGTTTAGAAGGGATTTTGAAAGGTTACAAAACGAGGATGATGAGGATGATAGGATATATGTGCAGAAACGGTTCCTTTCGTGCCGAAGATCAGCACCTGAGGAAGTACGGATTTGTACCAGAGATGCGATTCGGTGGATCTCGGATTCATCGATACCGCCAGATGAGGTATATGACACATATAGTCAATACACGGTAGAGATGCAAAGGAAGGTGATCCAAGTGATGGTACAGCATTTACAGGAGGAATGTATAAGGAAAAAGGTTGGTTGCCCCACAGAGTTATTAGGTATTTGTAAAAGAGCTTTTTCGCCCGACACTTCTACAGCTGCTTTAGCGCTCGATTTGGCCTTATTACTTAGTAAGCGGTCGGAGGTCCCTATATCTCAGTTGCCTATGAGAGAGGTCCCTCCGACCCTTGTCCCAAAAGTAGAAATCCCCGCCAACGCGGCGGCTGGTACTCCCGCGGTGGATATCCCTGCACATTACGTATCACAGTTTGTTCACGTCCCGTTCTCTCGACAGGAAGTGAACACGATTAGACAATCAGTCCCTGACATCAGGAAGAACCCGACAGGGTTTTACAAAGAAATAGAATCCGTTTTGCAGTCTTCTGTGTTCACCTTAAGTGACATGGATTTATTGTTTCCAGTGCTTTTACCTGTTGATGTATGGAAACAGGTACGAACAATAGATGATGTGCCGGGGTTAGGGGATACATGGGTAAATTTGACTAGAATAGATGGGGAACAACCAGCTGGTGAGAAACCACCCCAGGTAATACTCACTTTACCCGATAGAATAGTTGCCAAATTAAAAACTATAATCCCAGAAAAAAGGATTATTTGGGACAAGCTTACGGCCTGCGTCCAAGGGAAAACTGAAGGTACTACCGAATTCTTTAATAGATCCGAACAGGTGTTCTCCGACTTCAGTGGACAGGATTTAGGTACAGAGTCGGGGAAGAGGTTGTTTGTGGACAAATTTGTGCGTGGATTGTTGCCCGACATCCCGTCACAAATTATGTCCTTTGAGAGCGGTTGGCAGGCAAAATCTCAGTCAGAGGTTTTGCATATGGCTCAGTATTATGAGAATCGGGTTAATAACGAAAAAGAGAAAATCGAAAAAAGAAGGGGTGACCTAAAGACTAAGGTATTGTTGCAGCAAATTGTCAGGCACCCCAGAGGAGGTACGACACAAACTAGAGGTCAGTACATTCCAAGAGGAAATACTCCTCTAAATTCTATCAATATTAATCAGTGTGCTTATTGCCGCCAGGAAGGTCACTGGCGAGCACAGTGCCCTGCCCTCCGTCAGAGGTCAGGAGGCACATTCGGAGGTATGGGTAGGCGACCACGGGGCCGCCCTGGAGCAGGGGGCCCTGATAGGGGTCAGCTTTTACAAGATCCACAGCAACCTTTTTCACGGGAAAATCAGACTCCGAGTATGGACTCGAGAAATATATTTGATCACCCTTCCGCCGCCTATCTTTCTGAGGAACTTCCCTTTGATGAAGTTCTGCCTTATTAGGATTGCCCGAAGCAGCGTTTGGAACCTTTACCTATTCCCGTTATTCAGAAGGGCCCCTATGTTGAATTATTGGTGGGGAATAGGAAACATCAGTTCTTGATCGACACTGGAGCACAGAAGTGCTCCATCGACCATTCCCGGGTTCCAAACATCCCCCTGTCAGGGCAAACAAATGTTTCTATAGGGTTCTCTGGTATACCAACTGTTTGTCCGGTTTCTGCACCGGTACCCGTTTCTTTGGGCCCTTTTACAGACCAGTGCCCTTTTCTTCTTACTTCAAACTGTGGAGAAAATTTGCTGGGGTTGAATTTGTTGAAGAAATTGAACGCAGTGATTCATTGTTCCCCTGACGGAATAAGATTAACAGTTTCACCACAGCAACCCTTTAACTCCCAATACTTGACCCGACCTCTACCTCCCGAATTTGACATTGTCCCAGAATGTTTGTGGGCAATAGACGACAATGATGTCGGGATATTGCACATTGACCCTGTTAAGATAGTATTGAAACATGGGGTTAAGCTACCGCGCATTCCGCAATATAAAATTTCAGTTGAGGGCGAGCGCGCTCTGAAATGCATTGTCTCCGATTTTGTACATCGTGGAGTGATCGAAGAGATTACAGGTAGCTTATGTAATAGTCCGATCTTGCCGGTATATAAGAAAGGCGACAATGCAATTCCGTACCGGTTTATAATAGATCTTCGTGCTATTAACCGGGTAGTGGCCCCACAATTTCCAATCGTGCCTGATGTAACAACAATCTTAACAATGATCCCTGCTACGGCTACGCACTTTAGTGTCGTAGATTTGAAAAACGCCTTCTTTAGTATTCCGATACACAAGGAGAGCAGGTATTTGTTTGCATTCACCTTGGGGGGACGCTCATTTACATTCACAAGGGCACCTCAAGGGTATACTGAAAGTCCTAGTATCTATAGTAGAGCCTTAAAAGAGCAGCTCGACACCCTTGAACTGCCACCTACTTGCACGCTGCTTCAATATGTAGACGATTTGCTACTAGCTGCAGACTCTGAGAAAGCTTGTAAAGAAGGCACTATATTGTTGCTTGTTCATTTAGCTGAACATGGTCACAAAGCTTCACTTAAGAAATTTCAATATTGTTGCCAGGAGGTTGCCTATTTAGGCTACCTCCTGTCAAAGGAGGGGAGAAGATTGACACCTGAACGAATAAAACACATTAGATTGACACCTGAACGAATAAAACACATTTCTGGCATGTCTGTCCCAAAGACACAGAAGGAAGTCAGAGCCCTGATAGGGATGGCGTCCTACTGTAGACTGTGGATCCCGAACTTTGCCCTAGTGGTAAAACCGATGTTGGCTTTGACGAAGAAAGGCATTTCTCTGCCACTGCCATGGGAATCGGAACATCAACGATCATTTGAGCTTCTCAAAGCCGCGCTGTGTTCAGCACCGGTTCTGGGTACACCAAATTATGATAAGGCCTTTGTGTTGTTTGTGCATGAATGTAATGGATGTGCTTTGTCTGTGTTAACGCAGGAACATGGAGGGAAGAATAGGCCGTGCGGCTATTATTCCTCCGCCCTCGATCCTGTTGCATGCGCTTTGCCGCGATGTCTGCGCGCTGTTGCTGCTGCTGCTGCGTCTGTAAAACAGAGTGAGGGGATGGTCCTAGGTCACGATTTGATTCTGATGGTACCTCACTCTGTTGATATTCTATTGAATAAAACTCAAACACAACACCTTACTTCTGCCCGGTTGACCAGGTATGAATTAGCTCTATTTGCTCCTCATATCCAAATTAAAAGGTGTTGTGTTCTCAATCCGGCTGAACTTTTGCCTCTCCCGCAAACTTCTGCTTGCGGCGATGATGGATCACATGACTGCCTGTACGCCACCGAACAAGAAAAAAAGGGCAGAATAGACCTTTCAGATACTCCTTTGGAGAATGCGGAAGGGGAGCTGTTTTGCGATGGCTCCTGTTTTAAACTTCCGAATGGCACATCTACAGCTGCTTATGCAGTTACTACTTTGAATAAGATTGTAGAAACTAAAAGGATTCCGCATAACTCCGCGCAGGCCGCAGAGATTATAGCGTTGACCTGTGCTTGTGAGCTCTCCCAAGGGCATAGAGTTAACATTTATACGGATAGTCAGTACGCCTTTGGGGTGGCTCACAACTTCGGAAAACTGTGGTCGGAAAGAGGGTTTATGACCTCACATGGGACCAAGATTCAGCATGGCCCCTTAATAGTACAACTACTCTCAGCACTCTCACTCCCTGAACAACTAGCGATCATGAAATGTGCAGCACATCGGAAGGTCATAGACGATGTGGGCAAGGGAAATGCTTTTGCAGATTCGATAGCTAGACAAACACCCACAGACCTTAGCACAGACATGTATACCTCGAGGGAAGTGAGAGATGGTTGTATAATAGATGAAGGCATTGGGTCTGTGCGAGATATTCAGACTGATGCCTCTGTTGAAGAATCTAGGAAATGGGCTGAAGGCATGGGGAAATTGGATGACGAAGGGTGTTGGGTGGACGCATCTGACGGGAAATGGTTGCTTCCTGATTCTTATGTATTAGCAATGGTCACAATGGCACACGGTCCGACACATGTGTGTGCCCAGCAAATTGCGAAGATATTACAGCAGGTTTGGGTGAATGACAAAATTTTGGAAACTGCAAAAAGACATGTTAGAAATTGTATGATTTGCCTACAACACAATGTGGGTAAAGGGACAGTGACTCCAAGGGGAAGTTTCGGGCCCCCCTCTGTCCCCTTTGAAACCATTCACCTTGATTTCATTGAAATGGAACGTTGTAATAACTTGAAATATGTTCTTGTTATCGTTTGTGCTTTTAGCAAATGGGTCGAGGCTTTCCCTGCCAAAGATGCTACCGCCATGACTACCGCAAAGATCTTGGTGAAAGAATATTTTCCTCGATTTGGGCTCCCGAGGATAATCTGGTCGGATAACGGCCCACATTTCATCGCAGCTGTAATATTGCAAATATGTGTTGCCTTAGGGATTGAGAAACGTTTTCATTCAGCTAGGCACCCTCAAAGTGCGGGGTTGGTAGAAAGACACAACGGTATTTTGAAAAACAAACTTGCAAAAACATGTGCCGACACTAAATTAAAATGGCCAGATGCTTTACCCATTGTATTCTTAGCTATGCGCACCACACCCCAGACTAGAACTGGGCTGTCTCCATTCGAGGTAGTAATGGGAAGGCCTGCTAATATTTGGGGTCTCCCTAAACCTAAAGCCCTGAGGGATGTGGAGAATGTATTGCTCGTAGATTATTGTAATCAATTGACTAAAAACCTGTATTTCATCTACCACCAGGTGAATGCCGCCTTACCTGTACGGTTTACGGGCCCAGGACACGATATATTGCCCGGCAGCTGGATCCTGGTAAAGGCCTACGAAAGGTCTTCCTGTCTCGCGCCTCGCTGGCGGGGACCCTACCAGGTTTTATTGGTCACCAGGACGGCAGTGCGGGTGGCAGGAAAGAAGAACTGGGTACATGCAATGCATGTGAAGAAGATCCCTCACCCGACGCCACACGTTACAGAAGAAACAGAACCCCTTGCTGATGCTACGATCTCTGATCTCGGAGTAGCAGGCAGCGCTGTGAGTGCGTCGGAGAAGTTCTCTGAGCCCGAGGAGCTCGGGGAGCCGTCCATCTCGTCTCCACACTCTCTTGATCGATCACTTCCGGAAACTCTTGTTTCAAGTTCTGCGACTTCCGTCGCCACCGACGTGACGCTCCCCTCAGGGAGCGACGATACTTTGCTTTTGGATTCAGCAAACTTGGGTACCATCAGGTACAACCTTCGACCACGCGCCGCACGAGTATAGTGCATCTGAAAGGAAGAAGGAGTGATCGAAATACTATCGTCTTTCCCTTTTTTTGGAACAAAGGGAAACAAGGGTTCTGTTGGCTAGGGTTGGGAAGGACTAAGAAGTCGCGCGGTCGAAGTGCCGCCAGCAACGAACATTGGGGCCGACGATCGGGATAACCATGATGCCTGCCGCCTTCACCGCTGCTCCTCGTATCGAATTATTAGATAAGGGGGTGACCAAATTGAACAATGGACAATGTGCCTGGGCCCTGAAAACGTACTGTTGTGTTCTTGTTTTAATTATTGTTAGTTTTGCAACTGCTGCCGTGGGACTTTGGTACTTTGAAGAAATTTATCCTTTGAAGCCTCTGTTACCGACCAAAATTGTACCAACTGTTTTGACTCCCTCTGTACACCTTCACACTCTGTCCCCTAGGGACTCTCGGCATAGACAGAAATATCATAATAACACTTTGATGATAGTAATGAATGCTACGCATGCTATTCTTAATAGGAGTAATTGTTGGATTTGCACTCACTTACCACAACATGGGAACAAGGGATTGGGATGGTATATACATCCCCTACCTTTAACGACTTCCTGCTATGCCTCTCTTAGAGCACTTTTCTTTGGCCGGTGGAATGATAGCATCTCAGGGAACTTCGATGGCACTAATTTGAATTAATTTGAAAAACGTGAATTGACTCCCCTGGGATGCTCGCTTTTCGCAAATAGGAGTAGACCTAATATCGCTTCTATTAGGCCGTCTGATAAAATTTCTTTTCCTTTTCAAAATCTAGTTTCTTTTAAGATGGCTCCGATAGGCAATAAGGATGCCATGCCTCCTTCTTATTCTGTAAATCACAATCCTGATTCTGTCCCTTTCTGTGTACAAAGAAATGGCACTAGGCCAATGGGAGATTTTGAGCCTTGTGTAAATATTGTAAATTTGACTGGGGAAAATAGGCCTTTGTATGTAGGGGGACCCGTTTATTTTGTTTGTGGTAGTTTAGCTTTTCCCTGGTTGCCCAAGGATTGGCAGGGGACTTGTTATTTGGGGATATTGTTACCAGGTGTGTTTATAGCCAGTACCTTAGAGGTATCTAAGGCTCGCCCGCGACGGGATAATGATGGAGATACCCCTGGACAAGTATTCGGGGATATAGCCAAATCAGTAGTCCCCTTCTGGGGACAAATAGCAAATTCAGAAAACATTAGGGGATTAGCGAGGGTATTGGAGAAAACGATCAACCGGACCACGGACATACTTTACAATATGACCTTAGAGCAAAAGGCGATAAGATTGGTAGCACTTCAAAATCGAATGGCATTAGATGTCATTTTAGCTGAACGAGGTGGAGTATGTAAATTAGTGGGGTCCGCTTGCTGTGTTTTCGTACCAGATTCTTCATCAACAATATTTAAAGCAATTCAGAATTTACACACTCTCAGTTCTGAAGTCCATATCCCTGTAGGAGACTGGAGCCTTAGTACTTGGTTTTGGGATTCTCTACGATCTTGGGGGTGGAAGGTGCTTTCTGTTATTTTAGGTATTTTAGGGACTCTGTTATTTCTTTGCTGCTCTTTTCAATGCCTCCCGAGTATATGCGGAATGATAGGGGGATGTTATGCCCAAGTTATGAGTGCAATAGGGCGTAGAATATATACCCCGAAGACAGCATCTAAAGAATTCATGTTGCAAGAAGTTCTTATGAACACCTATATGGCCATTGACGTTTCAGACAATGATGCGGAACCTATGAATGATAATGCCTTCAAGTATTTCCAAGAGTATTAGGAAATAATGTTTTAGCACTTGGCATAGGCCAAAAGGAGGGTCTGTGGAAATCGATATAATATTGTGACCCCAATCGCATTGTTTAAATGTATGTTGGCCTACGCCAAGCTGTCTAAAGAATATTATGTACATAGGTTCCGCGGCAAGGTCTTGACCTTAATGTATCGTGAAAGCTGCCATCTTGGATTTAGCCGCCATTTTAGGTACTCTTGCCGTGTGAAAGTCACCTCGAATCACAAAATGGAGGCCGAATGACATTTCGAGTAAGACTTCGGCTATGGTGACCTCCGCACACGAGAATGAATAATATGTCCGCAGGCTACCTGTTAGGGTCATGAACTAAGACCCTGTCCTCTGTTTAACCTAGGTGTAAATATGTAACTGTATCAGCGGAACCGATCTAATATATGGAGATTGCATGTTCGACCTGGCTACGAACCCTAGCCGTTGTTCCAAGAATGGTTAACTTACAAGAGGGCTGGCCAATGCAGTACAAAATGTATAAAAGCCCGAGCATCCCGATGATCGGTCTCTCCCACTTTCAGTGCGAACCTAACGTTGAAGGTTCGCATGTTAGTCAGAGGGCCGAATAGCTATTCGCATGTCAATTGACTTTGGTAACTTTGTAACTTTGAAATAAAGCGCTTTGTATGTCCTTTGTAACCTGTGTTGGTGTGTTTCCTTTTGGGCTTCCCGGCCTCATATCAATTTCTCTGTTTCCACAATAATGCTAACCAACAACTTCACTTAAGGAAAATAAGATTCTCCTCTATAAAAGTACTAAATGTTGCCACTGGTAATAGCCAAATTTGACTTCTGCAAACACTGCTACTTCGGCGCCCCTAGGAAATCCAGGAGGCAGCTCTGACTAGTCATGTTTTAAAAACAAAACATAACCTAAGACCCTATGAAACCAGCATTGGAAATACTTAAATTGATACATATGAAAGAAAGCACACAAAAACCAATTTGCTTAAACAACAAAGCATTCTCAAAGTTAAGTCGTTACAACCTATCACACCATTTCAATCACTATGTCAGACAAGACAAGACAAGGAACTTTAAATCTTCATTGAAAAATCATGTGTAACTGAAAGAGTCAATGCAAACATAACTTTATCTGCAATCCAGTCTACACAAGACCCTTTACTTTGGAATGCATGACTGTCTGACCTGTATAATCTCAATGACTCAACAAAGTTCACAAAGTTACTCAGGAGAAAATGCTACCCCTATGACTTTGGCCTTCTCTGATTAGACTTTTAACACCTATTCATAGTCAATCAATCTGTTTGTAATCTGGTAAGTACCCTGTTGAATACTAAAGCATTACAGAAACTTAAGCACTAAGTTGCTCAAGAATGTTTATACCGTGTAATGTTGTAATTGTTGCCTTTCCTTGACCTGCATATTACTGTCTCACTGTCTCCTATCCACCCTCTACCTGTCATGTGACCTGACATCAGCTCTTTGACACTCCTTTCACCATATAACTCAGCATTTACATGTTAATAATAATAACATCAATATGGGATTTTATATAACGCTCCATGCCAAATTCCTCCTACTTTTAAAACAATGAACACAACTATACATTGTGTTGTATAAAATAATTCAGAAGATGATGAGTTTTAGTTACCATTGTAAGAAATGAAAACACTTACTTGATGGGGTGGGTGGAACACCAGGGGAAGAGTTTGGAAAATGTTAAAGTTTCATGTTGACAGGCCTTGATCGAAACATGTATTTAAGAAGGCCACCATGTCACCTCCTTATTAGTACTGGCATTTCTAATCTGGTATGTTTTTCGGTTCTTGGGACACTACTCGCACTTGTAATCTGCTGCAATCCAAATTGCATGGGGAATCATTATTGCTTCTCACCAGTTCTTCACTTTGCAATTCATGGGACTCTACAAGTACTTCCCAGAATACCTCCTATACTTTGGATCGGGCAGTACTGGCACTTCTCATCATCACTACATTACTTTTACTTACAATGCCAACACTTCTGAGGACACCCGATACATCTTTGGTGTGACAGCACTTGTCAGATTACCTGCAGGATCAACACTTCTCAAAAACCTGCTTACTTTGAATGATTATTATTATTATTATTATTATTATTATTATTATTATTATTATTATATTTATGGTATTTATTGAGCACAGGTCCTCTTCCATCCTTCATTGTCGGCGCATGGTCTTCCGAAGAGGGCATCATAATGCACCAGGACTTGCTCCACCACGATACCAACTTCTGCGGCACTGAAGCTGGTAGCCCTCTGCCTCTCTGGCTGCGGGTTGCCAGTGGTCTCCGATGGGGTTTCCCCCGTCATGGCAACCTCTGAGGCAGGTGTGGCTGGGCAACTGGGTCCTGGTGCTGGGCTGTGCAGCGATGGAACTTCAGTCGGGATTCTTCTGTTTCAGCAGGGGTGGTCACAGCAACTGGACCCCTGCAGATGGCTGATGTGCAGGCACCAAACAGCTTGCCAGCAGGCAGGCAGGCAGAAGCAGATGGCAGGTGGGAGTGGACTCGGTGGCACGTGAAAAAAACTGCACGTCAGTGTGTAATTCGAGGAAAGGCCCTTAGCGTATATGCACGCCTGTGACGTAATGTGCATGCGCGTTTCCCTCCACACGGGTGCATAGTGATTGTAAACGTGCAAAAACTGCACGTCCAGGTGTCACTGCGTGTAATTAGAGGAAAGGCCCTTAGCGCATACGCGCGCAAGTGAGGTTGCATGTGTGGTCTGGGTTACAAGGTACGCGTAGGATGCCATTTTCTTGTATGTGATTTTTGTGGAGAGCGAGCGGGTGATTCTTGTACTTCTTGTCGGTACACACGCGATTACTTCACAACGGTTCCAGTTTGTACTCCTTGTATACTCAGACAGTGTTCAATTCTTATTTTGGCGGGGGTGTTGCCAACGAGCACACGTGCGTCTTTTTCACGTTGTTTTTTGAGGCAGACGGTGAGTCGCGCATGTATTTTTCAACTGTGGTTGCCCCCATGTGCTACATACCCATTCAGAGGTTTTTGCAGTCTGCGTGTACCATGCGTACGCTTATTTATGTGTTTCTGGGTGCCACATCGTAGTGCGTGTTCTTTATTCCATGCACGTGGGCTACCAGGGGTTGCGTGCATGTTAAATTTTGCTTTCGGGGTGCCTGACCATTGCGTGACCCATCATCTTCCCCCAGGGGTCACAAACAGCCTTGCTAGAGCACTAGAGTACGTATTCCATCCAGTACCCTACCCCCTTCACCCCAATTGCCCAGGACGATTGTTTACTGCACCTTCCAATCAGTGGTCGAAGTGTACGAAAAGAAGTAGTGGAACTATGTTCCCTGCTGGCCTGCACCCACTCCCCACAAACCCCATCATCACTTCCCCTCCCACACACAATACACACCACCAAACACTTGCACCTACTGTTTAAGGGAACATTCAGTGCAGTGCACTGAAAGGGCAAGTTTTAACTTCTTCCTACTCTTTTATTTTAAAATAAAACCATTCCCGAACAGTTTCTTTTTCAAATAAAAGTATAGGAGCTGTAAAAGGTAATTAAAAAAAGTAGAGGCGCACCGCTCCCGACTGCTCCCACTCACTTTGACCACTGCTCCCATTCGCACAAGAACATCAGTGCCATGGTTGGGAGGCGACCAAGTGGTAAGGGAGGCAAAGGTGGCTGACCTCCAAGAGGTGTCCGTGGGAGGGGGCGTGGCCAGGATGTGCAGAGTGGCCCAAGAGGCCAGTGTGTGGAGGACCAATTAGGGACACCTATGCTCCCCCCAAAGGGTCAGAGAGATGCAGCTGACACCATCCCAGCACAGGCCTTGTTAATCTGGCCCATATTGTTGACCGAACTGGCACAGAATGACTCACAGGCCGACTTCTGTGTCACCAAGTCAAAGCCACGTGCGGCGGTGAAAGTTGCTGTCACCAGGCCACGTGGATCTGGGGCAGCAATGTCATCTGCTGCCCCCAAGTAGCCAGGGTGAAGAGGCTGCAGGGGCAGCTGTAGCTCAATCCACCTCAGCTCCGAGTCACCCAGGCGGGACAGTGTTGGTCCAAGACCATCACACCAAGGTTGGTCCTGCCAACATCACCCAGCAGCCAATGCCTGCAGTGAGACCTCTGGTCATCGTGGCTTTGGCTACTTCCAGTGCCCAGTCCACCTGCACTTCAGCCCCTACTGACCAGAGCAGTGTAAGGCACTCAGGGTCTGTACCACCTCTCAAGAGGAAGAAGGGTGCTCTTGTGGTAAAGACTGGAACCCCAGACACGGCTCCCCCCTCTGGTACATCAAGGAAGCGGAGTTTCAATGATGTGGAATTAGACGCACTTGTGGGATAAGTGTCGGCCCATGGCCGCAAAATGCTGGTAACTGCAGGGTGCAAAACTATGACTGCTCAATGTAGGGCCCACTGGCAGTGCATGGCGGACCAGATTAATTCCCTTGGATTCGTGAGGCGCACAGCTTATGATTGCTCTAAGCGGTGGAATGACTTCAAACGCAGAGCAAAAAACAAGCTGGCTTCCAATCATGTCTCTAGTCTGGTGACTGGCAGTGGGTCTCCACCAGAGGAGGAAGTATTCACAGAACATGAGTCAATCGCTGGAGGCTTCATCACATAGGATCAGATCCAAGGCGTGGGAGACCTACCAGATCTTGAGGCAATGTGCGGTGAGTGGGCATGCATGTGTGTGCAAACCATGTGTATGTTGCTTGGGTGATGTGTTCTGATTCAGTGCCAGGTGAGGCTGTGTATTCATGACTGCTATGGGTCACCCATGTGGTGCCTCCAAACCATCCCCCGGCTTTGGGTTTGGGTTTTACAGTATCCTATCTGACTGCAGTTAACAATTTGCACCTTATTACTGCACTTGCCCTTCAACTGCCATCATGCCACAACATTGTTCATACTGTTTTCCTGTTCATTCTGACTGATTGATGGAATCCTTTGCATGATTAACACACATTTTTGTGCCGTTCTGCCTCAAATTCAACATACTTCAGACATTGATTTCACCCCACAATGCCCCACATTTGTTTACTTATTATGGGAATGATTTCATCAATCAGGCTGATCGAGTATTGTGCACCTACACATGCCCTGCACACAATCCCTTCGGGGCCCTGTTTGAATGTTTAACATGACAATTGTCTTCTGTCATGTCCAAGTGACCAACCATTGATGCATCCATGTGCCTGCCATCACTGTATTAGTGAACACTGGCTTTGTTGCAGCGTGTGCACATGCGTGTTTTGTCACACTCTTTTGCATGTTCTATTTCATGATGTCCATCTCACATGGATGGGTGACAGTACTGATTTGCTACAATCTGGGTGTCCTCGTCAAATCTGCCATGGCTATGCTATGTGCCATCTCTGTGCTTGCATGTGTCATGTATGTGGATTGTCCATGCCACTCACAGGCTAATGAGTGATGCAGGTGCTATGCAGCATGCAGCACATGTGTTGCTTTTCCATCTTGGAGCCCTCAGTGTCTGCTTTTTGTCTCCACTTCCACGTCATTGCCAGTGCATGCATGCCAGAGTTATTGTCATGTGTGACATGTGTCATTTATGTATTCGATGTGTACCTCGTGATGCCTATGTGTGTGGGCTATGCTGCTCATGCCTGTCTTCATTACTTTTCTTTTATGTTTTTGCAGGTGATGATTGTAAAGACGCCGGTGGGGTGTGTCTGTACTTCCGCTCTTTATATGGTAGAGGAGAGGCACAGAGGACACCAGCCAAGATTATCTATTATTGGTGTGTGATCGAGCAATCAAGGCCTAGCTTCTCAGGAGGTGATGCAAGTTGGTTCTTAAGTACAGTGTAGTCCTCATGCACCCACAAAGGAATGTCCACACACTGTATCGGTTACAACACAGTCTTTATATAATAAATATTAAAAGGTATATACAATATCTACAATAGCTCACTATACTCTGAAAATCAGCAATGGTAAATATATACAGTTCTAAAGTGGTACCACTAACGTTATCAGATCTCATTAAAGTGCACACGGTCCGAATGACACACAGAACAAAATAAAGAGGAAACCAACAGTAGAGAGAGGAAGGAAAGCAAGATGGTGGAACAATTGGCAGAATACTGGCCCCGTACCACTAGACACAGTTCTGTGTGGAGATCCCCCCACCTGGGCAACCTGTAAAGCAAAGATGTATCACAAGCCCAGTCCATATATTGTTCCCACTAGACTTTCCAATAGTTCTGCAACCCCAAAGTATCTTGGTATTGTAGCGTTCCTCGTCGGGGAATCAACGGCCCTTCTTGAGTGCCCTCCCGTTAAGGTAGGAGTCAAGGGTCGTTGAACGTCCGAAGGAGAGCAGGTTGAGCTACGACATTGAAGTGGCCGTGTCGTTCCTAGCAGTGCTTGTTGACGGGGAAGCGTAAACGTCCTGGCAGGAAGAGGCGTGCGGGGCACCTCAGTGTCGATAGTTCTGGACTGCAAAGAGTTTGAAGAACTGTGGCCCAGCAAGGGCGTCAAGTTGTCTCCGTCTCTGTCGTCTTTGGGTGGCGGTAAACCCACCGGCGGATGCTCCTTGGCGCGTCGACAGTCAGGCCTTCTCCAGCAGAATACAGCGGCGACGATGCGGGCGAGAGCCTCCTTGGATTAATTAAGTTCTTAGGCAAATGGAAGTGCGGCGGCTCCGGTCGGTGACGGTGGTCATCGACAGTGGCGGTCAACAGTCCAGGTGCTTCACTTTGGAGTTCTGCAGCAGTCCCCGCATCGAGTGGCCAGCCTGTTGAAGGTCTGTCTCCCAGGAAGCTATGGCAAAGATATGCTGGTGCACGATGGTCCCTCATAGCTCGGGAAGAGGATGCCTTACAAGGTCCTCTCTGCATCAGTCCTTGGAGACAAAGCAGCTTTCAGATTGCGAAGGAGAGCAACAGCAATTATGCACTTCCAGCAGGGCTTCAAGGTCAAGCGTCAGTTTCACTCCAGTTACTCTTCGTAGTTTGGACTTCAGCTCTGAACACTTCTGAACATGATTCCTAGCAGTGCGAGGTCCCCAGATATACTGTTGATCTTCCATTCATTCCACTGGTTCACACTGAAGCATCCAATCACTACGAAGGACATTCATGCAGGCAGGCAACCAATCAGGCACACAGTGCATTCAGGCCATTCACTTCTCTCCAGACACTCACAACAAGTTATGTGTATTGGGACAAGTACCGAGCCATTCAACACTTCATACTGCATTCATACCGGTTTCAGGCAGGGCTGTCTCAGTCATTGTGTCAACCACCAGATACTAGACACCCACAACATAGAATACGTATTCGTCAAACACACTACATTCACCCAGGTCTCACCCACAGGTGTACCCACAACATACGGTCATTGGGAAGGCTCCAGCCAGTCTGGTCAGCACTTCCCCACACTAACATATATGGAACTTCCACCCAACAGCCATTCAGGGGGAAGGGACAGAGGCAGGGCTTCCCGGGACTTCGCGAAGATCAAATAGGCGATGGAAGGCCATGGGGGCCATTTTGTCTCCATCAGGAATTTACTGATTCCAATGACAGGGCCTGGGCATCCCAAAATGGAGGCCACTCGGGGCACCAGTCATTTCACAGGTGCCCAAAAACATACACTAGGAGCACAGGGTTGCACCCCTACCCAGGGGTGCCATAAGGGTATCCCATGGGTCTGTTCACTAAACCAAGAGTGAGAGCTGCACTGCCAGGAGTCCCACACAAACTCCTGCACAGAAAACATGACAGAACACAATAAAAAGCAGAAAAGGACAAGGATACGGAGGCCCTGTCCCTCCGATGCATTTCCAGCATCACAATGATGCACTAGATACTGTTGAGGAGGAGGAGATGGCGCAGAGGCAGGAGTACTCACAGCCACAACCAGGCACCAGTGGAGGACATGGGGTGGTGGTGGGTGAAAATCCATTACTCCTACAGACCATCCTGTCCACGGGTGTCTCTAGGTACACCTCCGAAGACCTCTGTGGCTCAGGTGCTAAATCTGACATTGAGAAAAATGTCCCGTTGCAGGTGAGTGTTTCTGGCAGGGATGCTGTTCTGTCCAACCTACCTGCACTGGGGGTAGACCCTTCTATGGGGCATTCGGTGTTGGAAAGTCCACCTGTGGCGGTTATGGATGCAGGGTCACACTCCACTATATTTGCTCCTGTTCCTGGGCCAGCAGATCAAAGGAGGAATGCAGTCCTGCAGCCTCAGGCAGTGCCAGCACAGCAAGGTGCACATCACCTTGCCCCAAACAGGTGTGGTGCCCGCCAACGCGGTGCCCTGCGTCAACAGGCAATACTGTGTGGGATAACTCCATGTATACTATTGCAACACAATAGGGGGCATCGTGTCAGATGATGGCTCAGGCCGTGGATGGGGTGGCCACTTCCATTCTCCCCCATGAAAGGCAGGTGGAGCTCCAGCAGCAGGCAACAGAGCCCATGTGCCTCTCACACAGGGATGACATGTTGGCATCCAACATGGACCGACGGGCTCGACTGGAGACTGCCCACAGGGATGCCCCGAGGTTAGAACACAGGTCCCTCAGAGATACTCTGGGTGCACTAGAGTGGTCCCAGAGCACAAGGTCAGAACAGCAGCTGAAGCAGCTAACACGCACACTCTCAGATGAGCTCCAGGCAACCCGTGAGGAGATCCAGGCATCACGCGAGGCCTTGCAGGCAGAAATGTGTGCTACCCATGAGGTGCTGCATGGGGATCTCCGTACCATCACCCTGCTGAACCAAACCTTTCAGACCCGCATGCTTGCTGCCATGGAGGAGCATGCCAGGGCTTTGCATGGTCTGCCTCCCATATCACGCACACCTTCTAATATACCACCATAGGGTGATGACAGCGATGGCAGTTCTCCCACTGTAGGGTAGCCGTGCAGGCCATGAGCCCATGGAGGGTTTTTATTTTTTTTCTCAACATCCACGCATGTGGGTGTTGGGGTGCACCTTGTACCTCCTCCCACCTGGGTGCCCCCCCGACACCCCTGGGTCGACACATGGCCATTTTTGATTTTTTTTTTTATTCCTTTTGGGTTTTTTATATTTCATTCCGAATTACAAATTAGAATTTAATGTATTTATTATCTTTTTTCTTCTTCTTTTTTCTATTTATAATGTTCATTTTCTTTTCATTTTTAATTTTTTTATATTTTCATTTAATTTTTTTATTTAAATTGTATTCTGATTTTTACTTTATTATTTTATTTATTTGGTTTACTTTTCATTTACTTTTTCTTTATTTAATTTGCATTACATTTTTTGTTTGTAACCATTTTATTTCAGATTGTAAAGTCATGTTACAGTGTGTTGTTTTGTGTGGCTGCAGTAGGCATCCACTTTGTATTCCAGCTGGGCACATGCAAGCTTGTCCTGTCTTTGGGTGAGAAACTTGGGTTCCTGACACACACGCCCCTCCTGCTTCCCCTTTCCATGGGCTCGCAAAGGGTGTGACCAAGTGACAGTAACTTACACAGAGGCATTGGGCTCCCATAAATTGTGTGGGCAGTCTGTTTTCCAAAATATGCATACATCCCTAGTGGGGATTGGTGTAGATTTGTCCACTGCATGGTTGATTTGTATATGGTATTACATACAGGACTTTTTGCATATATACATGTAGCTTCTTCATGTCTTAACAAGCCCGTCTCCATTGCAGATGCAGTTCATGTTGTATGCAGTACACTGCCACATTTGCCTACCAGCAACACATTGCAGTTGGAAGGGGCCGATGTGCTGCATTTGTCAGGTTGTGACACTTGCACTACTTTAATATTTTACTGTCATACGTTGCCACTGTTGGATCCTGTACTAATGTTTTGTCTTGCTGGTATGTATTTGTTCATGTGTGCTGTTTTCTTTCATTAGTGAGAGGAAATTGTCTCTGGCCTGTTTCCATTTGGGACAGCGCACTTTGTGACACTTGTGACATGTGCTGTGCATTCATTTGGTTGCTTTCACGTAGCATGCCATGCCATGGTGTGTTGGGTAGCTGAGATGGGGTTAGGGAGGGGTTGGGTGACATGCCACTATTTGGTTGTAGTATTTTGCAAGAGGGTAGTCCTTTATGCTGCATGAATGTGTGCCTTTTACTGACACAGCATTGGGTGTGTTTAAGTAGCTAGGGATGCACACAACGTAGCACTTCCAGGTAAACAATCTCAGGGTGGTATGGTTGTGACAGTTGACTGTACCTTTTGTCATCATCACAAATTGTCAGCTGGTATGTGCCAGGCCTGTGTGCACTACGCAGGGGTGGGATTTTAGATGAAGAAATTTGCCACAAGCTTGGTAGGGCTGCCACACCACGTGCCCTTTCACCTCCCATATGCAGTGACCGTGCATGTGGTTGGGGATGTGGGGGCACACCATGTCCACCGGCACGCCCTGCCCAGTTGCAACATTGTGCAGGACGCATGCAGGTCCCGATTTAGGAGTGACTTTCGGAATATGAAACTATTATGGCTTGACCCCGGATAGTTGGCATAGACTGAGGTGATGATTTCCTTGGCATCACATACAACCTGCACGTTGATGGAATGCCAGTGCTTGCGGTTTCGATAGATGTGCTCAGTGGTCCTGGGAGGACGTAGAGCCACATGGGTGCAATCAATGGCACCTAGCACTTTGGGGAAGTGTGCCACCTCGTAAAAGTCCTCAACGACAGCCTGCCTTTCTGCAGGTGTTCTGGGCATGTATATGTGCCTGTGGACTGAGGGGCATGCAGACATGATCGCCAACACCTGGTGTAGACAGCGTGACTGCATGGCCTGTGAGACACCTTCAACTATGGCACTTGTCCGCTGAAATGATCCAGTATCCAAGAAGTGCAGTATATTGAGCACCTTTTCCAAGGGGCTCAGTGCTCTGGAGCACAGGGTGGGTGATGTGAGGTCATCCTCCCACTCCCTGACCAGTTCTAGGATGATTAGTGGTGGAAACCTGTACCTACCATAGACCTGGTCATCAGGCATCCCAAAAAGGCTAGTCATGGGTAAAAAAATGCAGGGCCTGTCTATCCTCCTCCTCCTGCGGTGTCCCACGACCACTGCTGCGAGGAACGGTATATTCATCGTAGTGTATGAGCTTGTTTGTTGTTTGCACACACTTTTATGCTGCACTGGCCGCTTATGCCTGCTTCCTGCTGGCGTACGTGTTTCCGGATTAGCGCATCTTTTTTGGCGCACAGGTTTCCCCTGTTCAATTCCATGAATAGGTGTTGTTAGCGCGCGTGTGGGCATTGCGAGCATTTACCACCGGTACTTCCCCCGTAACGCCCAAATTTTCATGCGTTGCTCCCCATTCCGCATGTTACGCCCTGTGTTCCGCCCCCTTTTCTTGTGTGTACTATATGTTGTGAGCTTTTACTGTGTGCGCCGCGCACACCGCTTAGTGAGGTGTGCGCACGTGTGCCCCACCCACGGATTTGGCGCACATCCCAGGGTTTACACGCACAGCGCATTCCATGAATCAACAAACGGCTACATGTGTGGCTTTAGGACGCGTGCGCTGCGATTTTCACGCTTGCGCTCCCCTTTGAATAGTCTTTATTTTTTTAGGAGGTCTATGAGTGAAGTGAAGTCAAGGGTCTTGAAGTCAAGTATGTGAACTTGTTCCTCAAAATTACCTGAATCCCATCTAAGTCTGAATTAATGTAATGTTAGAGTCCTCATAGTCCAGTATCTGTTAGTTGTTTTACGGCACTCATCCAATTTAAGAAGGTTGTATATTAGGTGGTACCAGTCAAAGACAGAGGGAACAGTGGTTCAATGTATTAGGATGGGTTTGATGTACAGCATGCTTTTGGTAGAGTGTATTGTATGATTCCTTGCTCAACAGAGCAGTTCAGGCACTTCCAGAAATACATGGGAGAATTCAGGTTGCTGTTACATTGTGTTATTGATGTCTGGTGGGGATGTGTTCTCTTGCAATCCGGCTGAATTGACCACATTTAATAATGTTGAGAAGTCCTGTTCCAGCTACCTTCACGACTTTGGACAACCTCTGAGCTGTCTCTGAGAACAAGGTTATTCAAACAAAGTCTGAGGTGCTGCTAATATCAGGGGGATGATTCAGAGCACATGTAAAACCCTGGCCTAGGAAGTGGAAACCTGAGAACTTTTAATATCTGGGCGTCCTCTTCCCATTCCTGCAGTGCTTAGTTTGTAAAAGAGTTAGGTCCAGGGCCCACAAAATCTTGTCCCCCTAATGCCAGCCACTTGGTTGGCGGGCGCCGCTCGTAGTACGGGTGGCCCGGGCACGTTCAGTGCTAGACCTCGATTGGCTCACCACCAACTAAGTGCCTGCTCCTGGACCTTCCTCTCGACACCTTAGCTTTTTTGCCCCTCTTGACATCTTTAATCACCCTTGTTTTTCACCCACCATCTTTATGTAATTGGCTTTCTATGTACAACTAGTCTCTATACACATTCTTGCTATTGGTCGTTACATTTAGCCATGGAATAACCATTCTCCCCTGCGCCACCTGGCTGCTTCTTTCTTCTGATATTCCCTGCATCAGACCCTGCATGCTAGTATCGTTCTGAAGATCTCACTCCCTCTCCCACTCTGTGCATTCTCTCACTTTTGCTACTTCTCCCTCGCCATCGCTAAAACAACTTACCTCTTGAAATCAGCGGCACCACCAGCATTCATGCACTCACGATGGACCTCACCTAATGCTTAATCTGCTCAAAATTGTAAGGGCCCAACACTATCCCACCTAAACCATGAATCTTGTGTTCTTCTCAGCAATAAGTGTTTATATACATACACATGTATACTCTTTCCTGTTCGTGTTCCTCCCCAGTTCATATCCCACCTCACCCACTAAAATCCTCTGGTTTATTATGTATTGTGCAAAAGCTAACAAATTGCATTTTCTTGTGGGAATGCCATAACTAAGTTTCACAACTATATATGTCTTTCTGATCGATCTTATGTCCTGAAAAAAAATACAAGCAATAACAACAAAAACGTGAAATCTTTTAACTTAGCGTGCTGAGAAAATCTCAAGCAGTGGTCTCTTTGCTGACTTTTTTCAGAAATTCTGCAGGTTATAAAAACAACAAAAAAATGTTGTCAACTTTATTTACCACAAATACACTGGCTTATCGTTTAATAAATGAGCAGTTTTGGCCAATTTTGAGCAAGACCCTAGTGGTGGCACTGTGACAGCTTGCTCATCCTTCCAGACAGACAGACAGACAGCACTTACCGTTGCAGTCATCGGCCGTCGGGTGGACTGTTCAGGTCAGGGGTGGACCCGGCCATCCACACCACACAATCCTCCAATCCCTGAAATCAAGCAAGCAGGTGAGGTGACTGAAAATGAAGGAAGCAGCCAGATCAGTGGGAGCGAAAAGACAGAAAAGAAGACAAAAATAAACATTGGAAGCAAGCAGAAAGGAAGGAGCCTGGGTAGAATTTAGCCAGAGAGATGTGGGAAGAAAAATCAAGTGACAGGGATGGTAGATGGGTGGGAAAGAAGCAGGAAAGCCCGTGGGAGAAAGAGGGGAGGAAGTTAAAAGTGGAACGAGAAGAAAAGCGGGCAGATATGCGAAAGAGAGGAATCTCAGTGATCTAGGGCAGGAACCAGGATGCCTGCACAGTAAAATCCTAGGCTTTCTACTGCAACATAGATGCAATAACCAAACAGAGTAAACACTGGACCACATTAGCCAAAAAAAGTGTCCCCTTTGAAATTGACAAAAAACAGCCAATATGCGTGAGAGGCGAGCACAGAATGAGTAGTGGGACCATTCCTGCGTACCTTGAAAATTGTGGGAATGCCTGTTGAGAGTGGGGCCGTTCAGTCCACATGGCAGGGGTGCGGGTAAGGGTTTGTTGTTTGGGAGTAAGTCTTTCCAAGGCAGCACCCCCCCCACTCCTTTGCTGCACCGGTGAAATCTGCCCAGACTGAGGCAGCTTGAGCATAGTTGCATGCAGTATGTAGATCTGGCTGGCCTACATCAATGATCACCCACCAGACCCTAGTGGTGGCACTGTGACAGCTTGCTCATCCTTCCAGACAGACAGACAGACAGCACTTACCATTGCAGTCATCGGCCGTCGGGTGGACTGTTCAGGTCAGGGGTGGACCCGGCCATCCACACCACACAATCCTCCAAACTCAAAGAAAGGGCAACTAGGTTGTGGCGTGCGCCGGATGTGGCTGTGCTGACTCAGAAGGCTCTCTGCTCACTGGAGGAGGATGAGTCTACCACGCCCTGGGTTAGGAAACAAGAACTGTGAAGTGAGAAGGTGGCACTGTCTGTTCCCATCACTCACCACACACATGGCCATATTTAATTTAATTGGCTGGCAAACAGCCAATGAAAACTGTACATTCTGTGTTACTATACAGAAGTTTAAATATTGCATAGTAACACAGAATGTATAGTTTTCATTGGCTGTTGTCTTTCACTGCTTTGCTTGCAGTGCTGTAACCCAACTCTGGCGCCTGAGTGCATGGGGTGGACAGGATGTGAGGGAGGTGCCCAAACCTCCCGTGCTTAGTCTCCTAGGAGACCTGAATGCATTCTGGTGTGATTGGCCTACTGACTGTCTGGCAAGGACAGCCACTCTGCTGGGTGAGTGACAGCTATGCTGGAATGAATGGGAGAAAACTGTTTAAAAGCAGGTTTCTTCCAAAGGCACGCTTTTGCTAGATTGGTGGGATTGACCGTATGTGATTCGCCCCATTGTAAACCAATATCTTCAATTCTACTTCACACCTACTTGTTTTAGAGCTCAGAAGTACACATAATGGCATGTGATCGCTCTCCTCCTGAGTTAAGATTTACATGTCCTCCACCGTTTCCTGTGCTGCTCGATTCACAAACATATAGTCGATAATAGATGCACTCTTGACACCTACTCGTGTGTGTGCTTTCTCAGCTTTACCAGCACAATGCCCATTCAGCATAATTAAATTATATTGATATAACATCTCACCCCAGCTTTGTGGATGATGTAACTGGGTCAGACTCATGCGGATCTGAGTTGTCTACCACATGCATTCCTATTTTGGCATTAAAGTCACCTACTTTCCAAGTTGGTGTCAAGGGCATCAATGATCTGCGCTACAATTGTAATGTTATGTCTAAAAGGCACTAGATTTGGAGGATTGGAGATGTTTATAACAACCAACTATGTAGTATCATGAGTAATTCTAACTGCTGGGACCACTGTTGCAGCAGTGATGATCTCATCAATACTCCAGGGATGTCGAGCCGATAATAGTAGCCCCCCCTTAGGTTGTCCAAATGGGACCTTTTCGGCCAATATCTGTGCATTCCTTCTGCTGTCAATTTCACATACTTCTATCATCCAGGTTTCCTGAAGTCCCACCACATCAAATGTGTCTATATTTGCGAATAGGCCATTATCAGCTTTTTAGGTAATTCAAGCCTCTGATATTCCAAGAACATAACATATTCTGTCATTGAGATGTGTTCACAAAATGTGCCTCAAAGGCCTTCGGGGGCCATTGCCAGTAGCCTTCATCACTATCATCAACTTCATTCATATTGTCATTCTCATGCGTTGCATTGCTACTTTTGTGAGTACCACCCCTCTCTTCTTCTCTATTTTTTTGATCGATCTTGGCCTTGAAACAGAAGTTGTACTCCCATTATCTGTCAGCTTTAGGTCCGACAATATAGGTCTGTTTTTGTCAGCATCATAGTCATAATGAAGGATGGAGTCGAGGGTTGCTTCCACATTAAACCATACATTCGAGGCAACAGTCGCAAAATGTTCCTCTTAATATACAATCGTTATGTCCTCAGTGGTGATACCCCATAGAAGAACCACATTATGCAGAATGCGCAGAACCGCTGTGCTATTTAGACGCGGGTGTCGATCGGCAAAAGATATTGGCCGCAATTGTACGGTTCTTATTCCAGTCATTTCTTTCATACCTTGATCAATAATTCTCTCACCCTACTTTAATACATTTGATTTAGATCACTCATGTAGTGCAGGCTGACATACAGCTCCGACTAATATTCCGAAGTTTGCTCTTTTTGTCTTTTCATTAACTGGGTTACTCATAGAGTCAGTTTCACCTACAAACAGGCAGTGAACGTCTGCCAACACACAGTCCTCCATGCCTTTAACTGCTCTCCTTTTCCATTGTTTCCATGCCTTAGGCTGAGTAGCACTATCAACATTACAACTATTATGCCCCACTATATCAATATTTATCGCCTCATTCACCATGTAGCTAAGTATGCCACTTGCATATCTCACACTCATGGCACTAGTAGTGCCCTCAAAGGGTATACGCAGGTGGGTCTCTTGATTCACATTCTGTTCTTTGCTATCGGGTGATGTTCTCTTAGGTTTTCCCTTTTGGTAACATCTTTTCATTGTTGTTATGCCCGATAGAAGAGCTACTCATATCTATTTCCACTATTTCTAGGTGCCATTTTTAAAAAGCACGTTGCTGAACTTTCCATACATTACAGCCTGCAATATGTTCTTGTGTTTCCTTCTTATATTGCTCCCTGTCTCCATCATACTCTTCTTGTGTCCACCTTTGTCCACCTGTTTCAAGGTTAATAACTTCATTTCACCACTTAACATGCTAATTGCCGGTTGTACAGAAGACACAAACTTTTATGCTGTATCAATATTTGCTCTCAACAACTCTGATTGATCATATGCTTCGTTTGTTTAGGGGTTTCTACAATGGTTTATGCTTTTATAGAGTAAGAGTGGCTGTACATCTAGCTTTTTTCTAGTCTTTTACGTCTTTCAACCACCATGGTTAATACGTTTTCAAAGAATCCAGACATTGCATTGGAGGATAAACTTGTGATGCTCATATTACTAGAGTTCATATTTGGTTCATCGTCGATATGTGTTTCTGTCTTACTATCTTCTACAGGTCTATCTATCTCACAGCACAGATTTACCTGTCATACTATTAGGCAATGATACATGTGAGATTTGTAGGACTCGTTGATTTTCATTTGCGCGACTCCCCAAGTACAGTGGTTACTTCAATTTGTGATTGATTCTGCATATCACCTGATTCCTGAACTGATGCTGAGGTGTTGAATGGAGTGGACTCGCACTCTATTTCACCTTCTATTTTGTCTCTCATCCTGCATGTCGCAAATATACTCATTGGCACGTGCATTTCATAGGAGGTCCAAATACATGTACTTTCCACTCATCGTCTCACACATAATCACTCCATCCCCAGGGGGTTCAGATGTAACCAGTCCCTGTACAGGGAAGCATCCTCTTTTGTGTCCCCATTGACATTTCCACTATGGTTACTGTCTGAATTGCATTCTTCTCAGCAACATCAACAACATCAGCTTGCTCATTCCCACGTTCTATTTCTTGGTATTCTAGGGTACAGGTTTGCTCAGAGATTCCATAAGGAATGAGAGATTTTTTTTATTTTTTATTTATTTATTTTTTTATAGCCGGAATGAGAGATTTAAGTCCAGCATAATCGTTTTGGCAACCTCTACAGTGTTTGTAATTAATCCGTATTTTTTGGGTAATATTTTGTTATTTTGGTCGATTTGCTCTTACTTAACACATTTGTTATTGTCTTAGGGGTGCAGGTTTTACAAAGCCTCAGGGGATATGTACACTTGCTCATATCCTCAGGTAACAGCATGGTTTTCTGCACATGATTTGCTCCTGCACTCTGCCACTATGGTGCAATTTTATGCTCTAGGTTTTGAGCACTTTCTCCGGTCCTCCTGCCCTCAGTTGAATACAACTTGTGAGCATTTTCTTTTTGTCGATCACACAGAACTCACTCCCACTCAAGCCCGCAAACAGCACTCAATTGAGCACTCACATGATGTACTCCTGCAGATGTGTGCAACTAGCTGCCTAAATACTATTTACGTTTTTAGGGGCAGGGCTTGCGACATACACGCCAAGCAGGTTCAGGTCCAGTCCAGATAGAGTCCAGGGGTAACAGCCACTGAAAAAGTCCAACCAGACATCAAACAGCACTCGATTGAGTAGTCACTTGACGATTGTAACACAAAGTTCATTCCACATATAAATGCTATGACCCATAGTGCTAACCAACAACTTCACTTAAGGAAAATAAGATTCTCCTCCTATGTAACATGAGCTATAAAAGTACTAAATGTTGCCGCTGGTAATAGCCAAATTTGACTTCTGCAAACACTGCTACTTCGGCGCCCCTAGGAAATCCGGGAGGCAGCTTTGAATAGTCATGTTTTAAAAACAAAACATAACCTAAGACCCTATGAAACCAGCATTGGAAATACTTAAATTGATACATATATACATATGAAAGAAAGCACACAAAAACCAATTTGCTTAAACAAAGCATTCTCAAAGTTAAGTCGTTACAACCTATCTCACCATTTCAAGCACTATGTCAGACAAGACAAGACAAGACAAGGAACTTTAAATCTTCATTGAAAAATCATGTGTAACTGAAAGAGTCAATGCAAACATAACTTTATCTACAATCCAGTCTACACAAGACCCTTTACTTTGGAATGCATGACTGTCAGACCTGAATAATCTCAATGACTCAACAAAGTTCACAAAGTTACTCAGGAGAAAATGCTACCCCTATGACTATGGCCTTCTCTGATTAGACTTTTAACACCTATTCATAGTCAATCAATCTGTTTGTAATCTGGTAAGTACCCTGTTGAATACTAAAGCATTACAGAAACCTAAGCACTAAGTTGCTCAAGAATGTTTATACCGTGTAATGTTGTAATTGTTGCCTTTCCTTGACCTGCCTATTACTGTCTCACTCTCTCCTATCCACCCTCTACCTGTCATGTGACCTGACATTAGCTCTTTCACACTCCTTTCACCATATAACTCAGCATTTACATTTTAATAATAATAACATCAATATGGGATTTTATATAACGCTCCATGCCAAATTGCTCCTACTTTTAAAACAATGAACACAACTATACATTGTGTTGTATAAAATCATTCAGAAGATGATGAGTTTTAGTTACCATTGTAAGAAATGAAAACACTTACTTGATGGGGTGGGTGGAGCACCAGGGGAAGAGTTTGGAAAATGTTAGTTTCATGTTGACAGGCCTTGATCGAAACATGTATTTAAGAAGGCCACCATGTCACCTCCTTATTAGTACTGGCATTTCTGATCTGGTATGTTTTTCGGTTCTTGGGACACTACTCGCACTTGTAATCTGCTGCAATCCAAATTGCATGGGAAATCATTATTGCTTCTCACCAGTTCTTCACTTTGCAATTCATGGGACTCTACAAGTACTTCCCAGGATACCTCCTATACTTTGGATGGGGCAGTACTGGCACTTCTCAGCATCACTACATTACTTTTAAAGAGGCAATGCCAACACTTCTGAGGACACCTGATACATCTTTGGTGTGACAGCACTTGTCAGATGACCTGCAGGATCAACACTTCTCAAAAACCTGCTTACTTTAAATGATTATTATTATTATTATTATTATTATTATTATTATTATTATTATTATTATTATTATATTAATGGTGTTTATTGGGCGCAGGCCTACCTTCTGTAAGCAACAGAGGGTTTTACAATCATAGGCATAAAGACACAGCGAGGGAAGCGGAGAACCAAGGGAGTGGGGAGTTAATAAGAGAGGAGGACGGCAATTTGGTAGTAAGTTGTCTACAAGAAACCAGCAGAGCGAAACGTGAGGAGCAGTTCACCCAGTCTCAGGAGGGGTGGAGAGTTCAGAATGTGAGTATCTAAGTGTTGCGCAGGGCCATTCCTTGAGGAGGAGGCTCTTGTGCTCCTTTCTGAACTTTAGAAGTGAAGGGGTAAGTCTTTTGTGGAAAGGGAGGAGGTTCTGCAGCCTTGGCTCATAGATAGAGATTGCCTGTCTTCTGGGTCTTTCCTTCATGCTCTGGTGAAATTCAAGTCTACACATGTCCTTAATTCTCTGGAGATGCTGAGTTTCTCAGTAAGTCAGGTTGGGGACTTCACGTGGCAGCTGTGTGGATGATGCAGCATTATTTGAAGCTGATGCAGTCTTGTAGTGGGAGTCAGTGCAGTTTGATGCAGGTTGGCTGTAATGAGTCGTGCTGCAGCATGCAAGACACGTCTCAGGGGTGCCTGAGTAGTCGCTGGAAGGCCTTCTAAAAGGGTATTCGCACCATTGAGGTGGGAGCAGATCATGGTTTTGAACATGAAAGTACCACTACTTAGCTGCAAGAAAAACTGGCTTTAATGTGTTATGTTATGTTAACTGAATTTATAGGGCACACGTTCATCTTGTCGCTAAGTAACCAACAGAGGCTAAAAAGAACTCATGCAGTTAATACAAGAGGGTTTTCAGTGAGCGCCGTAATGCTAGGTGATATCAGTAGCCTAAAATGATAGTGGCAATGAGTTCCATAACTTGGCAGCAGCCATCAAAAAAGCATGGCCCCCAGTCCTGCAGCGTGGTACTGAGACAAAACAGGCATCCTGGGAGCGAATATGGCATCTCAAAATATAAGAACGAAACTTAATTTGCAGGTATTCAGCACCCTGACAATAGAATGGTCGATGGATGATACATAAAGACATAGGGCCTCATTAGGACCCAGGCGGATTTCGCGGTGCTAAATGCACCGCGAAGCATGGCGGAAAGCCGCCGATAGCGCCATGGGGGTTGGCGGATTTACCGCCCCATTCCGACCTCGGCGGAGCGGTAAATCCCCAATCCCCATTCTGCCCTTCCCCATTCCCATTCTTGCCCCATAGGGTATAATGGGAGTGGGGAAGGAGTTAATTACGCCACCGTAAAATACGGTGGCGTAATTAACAACGAGGTCCCGTAGCGCCATGGTTTTCTCCGGCTGGTAAAACCAGGCGGAGAAAACCTCCATGGCGCTACGGGAACTCGTAGTATGGCGGAGAGGTACGCCATGCACTACGCTGGCGTAAAACCCTCTCCGCCAGGGTCCTAATGAGGCCCATAGATTCAATCCACTAAGACACAGGGAGCAAGTACAGTGCATGCACGATCAGTGAAATATGACATCCATATGGGGTATAACTGGTAACTCTGGCCATGAGATTCAGCAGGAGTTGTAAAAAATGAATAAGATAGTGGGGCTGAGCCAGACAGAGAGAATTACACCAGTCAATACAGCTCAGAATCTGTGAAGCCATTACTTGAGCATGAAGTTGGAAAGGAAGATGCAACAAAACCTTCTGATGTACCTGTAGGTAGAAGTGACCATCTTAACAAATGGCACTTATTTGGGCCTCCATAGAGGGAGAAGAAAAAATGTTTACTCCAAGGTCTTTAACAACAGACACAGGAGAAGGAAGAGGTCCAAGAGCATTAGATTAGAACAAAGGTGTCCACAGAGAGGTAGCAGAGGGGGGAAAATACAAGTACCTCTGTCTTGTCTGCATTCAACTTGAACCAGTTGTTGCTCATCCAACACTCCAAGGCCTCCAAGCAACGCTTCTGTTTTATCTTGATTTCACTAGTATCTATCCAAACAAATGTATTCTGTATGCTGGGCTGGATCCTCATCTGATACTTTACCTCTTCATCAGAGTGTTCCCGAGGTTCTGTTCTAGGACCTTTTCCTTTCTCCCTCAATACATCTCCTCTTGCTGCTATCATTTTGTCTGTTGGGATACCAAATCACTTCTATGTGGATGATACCCAACTTATTTTTGTCTTTTCCTTCCTTTTCATGTTCTATTCATAACAACCTTGCTTCTTGTCTCTTAGCTATTGAATCCTGGATGTTGGATAACTTCCTCGTATTAAATGCTACTAAAAAAGGTATTTTCTTTCCATCTGATACTATCACTTGTCCTTCTTTTGCTTCCTCTGTTTAGTGTCCCCTTTCACAACTACCTATTTCATGTGGTCTTTAACTTGACACTGACTTGTCCCTCTGTCATCATATTTCTATTACTTTGCATGCTTGTCACTCTCATCTTATCAACATTCATAAATCTCGATCTCTTATGTTTGTTGATTCTAAGCTTTTGATTTCTTGACTAATGTTTCCCCTTGTATTCTATTGTTCTGCTACTCTTTGGTCTTCTTGTCTCTCGCTTGGCTCCTCTAAAGTCTGTTTTTAATGCTAATGTTCATCTCTTATATCTTCTCTCTTCTCGTGATTTGATTTCTCATTCTCTATCCACTCTTGGTTGGCTTTCTTTTCACTCTCAACTTAAATTACATTTTATATCTCTCGTGTTTTCAAGTCTCTGTATCGCCTTGCACAGTCTTACCTGTCTTCTCTTGTCTCTTTTTAACCCCCCCACCCATGTGTTTCGCTCTCAGTCTCAATTTCTATTATCAGTTCCTCGCCCCGCTTGTGCCCAGTCACAGTTCCATTCTTTCACTCTGCTAGCCCCATCTCACAGGAAGGCTCTTCCTCTATCCCTCCACTCTATCATTTCCCATTCCTTATTTCGTACTACCCTTAGAAAGTATCTCCTTCATCCAGAGTACCAGCTTTGAATACCTTTTCTCTGTTTTTAATATTGTCATTTTTGTTCAGCAATTTGGTGTAAAGTGATATATAAATTACAAATACAATACAAATACAAAAATACTACCCCTAAGCTGGGAGGAATTGTCAGGTGGCAACAGATTAAGCTGCACTATGATCTGTGCATTATCAGCATATGAGTAGCAACAGAGGCCATGGGAGTGGATGACGCCAACTAAGGGCTGGATGTACATGTTGAATAAAATGGGGGACAAGGTAGTGCCCTGAGGGACTTCACAGAAAAGAGGACTAGAGCGTGAGAGAAAGGAAGAAAGACAAAGGATTTGTCCTCTTTCCGCCAAGAAAGAAGTAAACTACGACAGGACCGGGCCAGAGAGACCAGCTAAGGCAAAGCGATCCAACAGGATGGTGTGGAAAACCATATGAAAAGCGGCTGGTAGATCTAGTAAAATCAGCACACCAACTCCACCCTGGTCAGACAGCCACACCAGATCATTCATAGCTGAAACAAGAACACTGTTGGTGCCATGACCAGGACAGAAACCCACTTGAAAGGAGTCAAAGAAGTAAGCATTCTCAAAGATGAAGCTAAGCAGGGGGAGATTAGAGATTCAAAAAGCTTCATCAAAAAAGGAAGGTGAGAGATCAGATGAAAACTTGCAGGAAAAGTGGAATCAATGGAAGGTTTTTTTCAACAGTGGAATAACAAGGGCTTGCTTGAATGCCATAGAAATAGAACAAGAATAATTGACTGTTTGCTGATCTAAGAGGCCACATCAGGCACAATCTCTAACAGGACACATAGAGGGATACAATCTAGAGGGGGGGGGGGTGACCTGAGTTTAATTGTGGCAGCCAGAATATCTTCTGAGGTGAAGAGGTGGAAAGAAGATCAAGGATGTAGGAATCCAGGCATCTGAAGAGGGTGTACCTGTTCTGAGGTCTGATGTGGAAATATTTGTGTGAATGTCATCAATGTATTGTATACACATTTCTGAGAGAGAATCAAACAGAGTTTGGTAGGGAAAAATGCCTCCCAAGGGCAATTAGCATTTGACGAGTGTGAAAACACAAGGGAAAACAGTTCCTTTGGTTGGTTAAAGGAAACCCTTCTACTCTACCCGTGTAAAAGGGGGGGTTACCTTCAATGATGGAATTATGGTATTGTTTAGTGAGTTGATGAAGAGCAAGCTTATCATTCCGGCACTAAGAAGACCACCATTTGTGTTATGCTTGCCTGTGTTTTGAGAAAAGAGATTTAAGATTGTCATTGAACCACTATTTGGAGGGACGCTTCTGGGTTTTACCACAGCACAGTGGAGCTGGATAATCCTCTGTCACGGTAAAGGCCTATTGCATCTATCTCTGATAAAGGAGATTATACCGTCCATGGTGACTGAGCGCCAGTTGCGTTTGGAAGCCTTCAGCGGAGTTGCCATTGGACGGGCAACCTGGAGCTTTTAAGAAAAAGGAACAACCAGGTGATCCGACCAGGCTACCTGAAAAGCAGGAAACCCCTTATCCAGCGACTCAGGGGAGAAAATGAGATCCAAAATACTGCCCATGCAATGGGTAGCCTCTCAAATAAGCTGTTTGAAATCCAGATCACTCAAAGCATCAAAGAATTGAGCAGTAGATAGATCAGAAGGAGCATTGCATCTAATATTAAAGTCCCAGCTTGATGTCACAACACCATTAATTCTTAGCAGGCCAGCAATAATCTTGATGGGACGTAGCACTGTTAAAGAATTGTTGAAAAGGCTGGCTTCCATTTTATGGTACATGCACCTCAGTGGGACCTTTTTATTTCATAGGAGGATGCAGAGTATATTTAAACATATACATTGAACAACCTTTTAAATACTTAAATATGCAAGAATTGAAAATCATAAACGTTCTTCGAATCAAATCAATGGATGAAAGCAGACTACATATATGGACTTAGTGAATATACTGACATTATAATACATTTGCCCCATGCATGAATAGCTATGACTGCATTTTATACCCTTACCTTTAACATTTGTTTTGATCATAAGCAGTGCACAAAATGAGTGTCTCCGCAGGTTACTGCTTTCATCTTGCAACTTAGTGATTTCTGCCTTTTTCTTGCTCCGTCCTTTCTACACTACAAGTTGGTTTGGGTTTCAGCAAGCTGGAAGCTGCACTGCCATCTCGGTTTGGAACACAAACCCTGCGCTGTCAAGGTCGAGGTTTGACTTTGCTGGAGGCTTTACCCTCAGGGCAGTTATCCCAATTAACCTCTTTAACCATCCTCAACCCATCCAGTCCCCAACTGTTATTTACTTTTTGAATATCATCTTACACAGGTGGCCCTAATGTTGCCAATGGAGCATTATTAGGGGTTCCTTTTCGTAGTGGGGTGAAAACAGAACAGGGACTACAAAACATGCAAACAACTTTTCGTGCCCGTTCTTTACTGACTGTGCAAATTTGATGGATTTGTGAGAGGGAGGGGGGGAGTATTGAAACGACCTAATCCAACACCCCCATCCACTCCACCTCACAAATACAATGGTGCATCCTCCAGTATGAGAATTTGATGTGGGAAATGATGGACTGGATTCCTACAGAATCCACCAGTTTTTGGCACCTTCTCAAGGCATGTGGATTCTATAGGACTCATGCACATAGCATCTTCCATGCATGTGAACGGAGGATAGTGGACTGGTCTTGGAAGCAAGACTGCGCAGAGCAACGGAGTTTTGAATCCCAGATCCACGCTTAGAAACAGAACTCAGGATTGGTATTAGGCGCATTATAAAAAAAATGAAAAATAAAATGCACAAGACAGCTGGAATTTACGATTCGTTTGGACAATGTGGAAAGCTGTGTCCAAACCATCTGTCAGAACTACTCAAAGGAGCATGGAAGGTACTGCTTGCACTTAAGCACACTATTGCCTGTAAAATCGAAAATATGAGTTATGGATTTAAATCATATAAAGGAAGGTATTTCCGGCAGTGAATAAGTCACAGACACTAGGAAACAACTCTGTTGAAGTGCTCAGTGAAAAAGAAAGCACCTCATTGCCGATTCAGAGAATGGCCAAGGGGGTGGATGTTAGCCCTCTGTATTTAGACTCTGGCACAAGTGTTTAGTGATGTATTTGGTGAGGGGGGATAGCTCAGGGGCAACACGTTCGTCTTGAAAGAAAAACAACTCAGCGCAACACAGGTTTGAATCCCGATCCCATGCTTAGAAACCAATCTCTGGTATTAACAGTCTTATTAAAGAACAATTAAAATAAAGGCTTCCAGTTCTCCATTTTTACCAATAAATACAGATGGAAATCAATTTTCTTGTTGCTGTATTTATTTATAAAAATGGAAATAAATGGAAAGATAGGTCTTTCTGTCTTTTTCACTATGATATCACTCATACATATGTAATGTAATTGGCCTGCGATTGACAGCACGGAGCATGTAAAAGTTGTATAAACATAGCATTAAAGTGCTTCAAATTGCTGAAAGCATATATCTTAAGGCAGCAGCTGTCACAGGAGCAACCGTTTCTTGATATGGAAAACATGGAGCTAGCATTTCTTTCCTATATGGCTGCATGCGTGCTTTAATAAATGCATTTTGTTATTAGTATACATACAGAAAAATACTGGTTGCAAATTTTCTTTTTATATGACAACAAATGAATGTGGATAAATACAGAAAAAAAGGCCCAAAAATAAATATAGATAAATAGAGACAGAAATGGTGGAAAAACAAATACAATAAAACCGGAAGCTTTAATTATAATCATAAGTATTCCACTGAAATTTCTATAAATCAGTCCTTTGTTTCTTTTTAGAAAAAGCCCAAATCAGAGGTTATTTGTATGTGTATATCAAGCACTTCACAAACAATCGATAAGCAGTAAAATAAGTGAGGATATGTCAGGCCAACAAATCAAGTTGAGAGTATATGTTCTTTAAAAAGAGATTTAAAGTGAGAAAAAGAGGAAACTAACTGCAGAGGGAGAATACGAGCATTCCAGTAGTTAGGCACAAGAAGGGTTAAGAGGGACATGACAGACAATAATCAATTTAGAGAAAAAGAGATTGAAATCAAAGAGACGAGAGGGAGAACAGAAGGAAATTAGATTGGAGATATAGGGAGCAGCTAGACCGTGAAGACATTGAAAAACAGTAGGAAGAAAGTTGAAGAGAAGACAAGCTTCAAAGGATAGTAACCAAAGTGAGGGTAGGGCCAGAGTAATAGAGTCATAAGGAGAAAGAGTGCAGAGGATAGAAGAGTGGTAGATTGATTGAAGTGGGACAAGTTGGGAGGCAGGGAGACCAAGTAGACCAGAACAGTACAACAAATGAGGGAAAACTGAAGAGGTGTAAAGATGTTTAGCGGCGTGAAAAGTTAGACAACAAAAACCCTTCTAGATGCTGAGAAGTTGAAAACAACAGGATTGAGAAACAGAGGAGAGGTTGGAAGAGAAAGAGAAGACTCCGAATATAACACAGGGATTATGTTTGAAAGTGGCTATGGGGAGAAAAGTAGTAGGAAATAAGACAGAGGGAGGCTGAAGAGGAGATGGAAGGAAAGAAGGGAACCTCGGTCTTTGATGGATTGAGGTGCAAATAGGGAGAATATATCCAAGATTGGATGTAGAGAAGACAGGCGGCAAGACACAAATGAACAGAGTCAGAGAGGGAGGGACAAGATTGACATTTCTGAGAATGTCAGCATAGATATCTTAAGAAAAAAAACAGAATACGAGATAATAGGACCAGGTAGGGGGTGTAACAGAGAAAAGAAGAGGGGCCTAGAACCAATCCTTCGGGTGCACCATGAGGAAAAGGAAGACCAGGAGAAGAATGACCAGCCCAAGAGACCGAAGAAATGTGATCAGAGAGATAAGAATGGACCAGTTAAGAACAGAGTCATGAAAGCCAAAATGAGAGTGGTCGACCATGTTAACCAAGGCACGTAAGTAAAAAAAAAACTCAGAGGGAAGATTTTTTTGAATAACATGATTAAAGGGGAGAATCAGAAACAGCAAGAAGGACAGATCTGGTTGGATTGCAGGGACGAAAGACCGATTGAAAGGGAGGTAGATGTGCATTCAGATTAATAAAACCAGAGACCTGAGAATATACAATTCATTGAAGTAGTTTAGAAAGATAGTAAAGAAGCGAGTTAGGATAAAAATTGGACGGGAATCTAGAGTAGGCTTTTTGAGAATAGGAAGAATAGAGGCATGTTTAAAGGAAGAAGGAAAAGTAGAGGAACAGGGATAGGAATTCATAAAAGCAACAAGATGGTGGAGAAGATTAAGATTAACATCCGGGTTTAAGCAAGAGGATAACGCAACAAATGGCATCAGTGTTTTTAAAGCACGTTCGGCAAACCAATTTTCCTCGCACACGTACCCTCAATTTCGGAAAAAGTAGTGTTTGATATAAGCTGCCACAAAGATTGACCTAAATGCAGGAAGTGCAAAATTAAAGCAGGCACATATGGAAGAAGCATGCAACTCCCTCCAAATGCCGATTTACAATGGTGGGCGTTGTGCTGCATTGGAGGAAGTTGATTGGCTGGCTCACCAATAGTGGATGCTTACAGTAATGATAATAACGAGCCAGTCATACATTGCACAGTACAAAGTGTATTCGTTTCTTAGCATATTCATGGGAATTGTGTACTGTAGCTTTCCAATAGCCCTCTGAGTATTACATGCTCATATGTGACATATTTGTATTTGTATCACTTGTCTTTTGATGCACATGACCTTGCAAATCCTGTAACCGGTCTTGCCTAGAGAGGAGAAGATGCCTGCAGGTAAAAGGTCATGTCAGGACAATAGACATTTGCATGGAGTAAACAGCCTCAATTTGTTGGAAGCTGCTTGCAGTAGTCAGCCACCCAAGAAGGCAGTGGTCGGAGCAGTTGGAAGCGGTGCTCCTCTACTTTACTTTTTTTTTTTCCTATACTTTTTTTTTTTTTAAGTAAACCGTTGCAGAATGGTTTAGTTTCAAAATAAAACGGTACTGAGAAGTTGAAACTTGCACTTTACTGCACTGCAATGAACATTCCCTTAACCCTTTAAGTGCCATGGGTATTTCTCCCCAGTGCCAGGGCCTTTTTTGGTGATTTTGGTATGTGGCCATTCAATGGCTTGTAACTTTTTTGTTACATGAGATATCTTGGCCAAATGTGGCTCCTTATTTTCCCTCATGTAGGCGGTCGTAATGCCACCCAGGAATCCCAGGTTGCTGTAGGGGAGGTGAGAGAAAATAAGGAAAAAGGGCGAAAATGTTGGGTTTTTTCAAAAAATGCCAATAAAATGATGTACAAAGAAGCCTGTGGTTTTTTCCTTGTAAGAGCTAGGAACAAATGGTTTGCTGTGCTGAGTTCCCCAATTTCCTGGCTTTCAGAAACAGGTTGAGTGGAAATGGAAAAAAAATATATTTTGATGTGGTTATCAACCGTTTTGTGAGAGGTAGGCGATTTTGGCCATTTTTGCCAATTGGACATGCATGGACGGAATGGAAGAAAAGGCAGGAAAGCCACATTGAAGGACAAAAAAGGCATATATTTCTGAAAAGTAGACAAAATTCCAAGTTTAGGAAGGGGTGATTTGCATAGGTCAGGCAACAACTAGGTAGGGGAAACTGCCATTGATTGGGGGAAAAGCGGGAAAATGACTGAAAAAAGGTATGTGTTAGACATGGTTGGCTTGGTACAGCAATGGCTTCTATGAATTTTGAGAAAAGCAATGCTCCGCTACATTCCCCCGACTCGTGCAGTTAGGAGAGCATACATTTTTTGTAGTGTTTTACAAAACAAGCAATACCACAAGCCAAACACTGAGCAATGGTACACAGGAGTTCTACGCTCACGGCCTGAACAGACGCACTTAGCATGTGTAAATTGGGAAAACCAATGTGGTGAGGAACGACAAGCATACATTTTTTGAAAGAGCACAGGCAGACCTTTTCAAGGGTAGGTAACTTGTGCAGGTTACACAAGTGTATGGTGGCTAAAGCAGCAACTAATTGTAGGTCACATTTGGGAAATACAAGGGTTGTGAGACAAAGGGCACCAGCAAATGGGTCAAAACGTTATGAAAACCACACAAACACAACACATGGCCTACCGTCCTGCGTTTCCACAGGTGTCCCGATGAAAACGGTACCTCACATGTGTGGGTGCACCTACCTGGCCGCCAAGGGGAAAGCCTAAAACACAAGTAACCCCAAGTCTGTTTTCAGAGCGAAATCTCAGACATTCTGCCGACCGGCACAACATACAGATATGGGACTCGGGTGTCCAAGCTACCAAGGAAAACAGGGAACCCCATGCATTTCCGAATAGAGGACACCCGTGGGAATCCGCAGAGGTATGATTTGCGCACATCGGGCCAGAATTTATTACCCAGACAGCCCCGCAAAGTCTGAAATGTGGGGGAAAAAAACGCTTTTTCCGCACATTTTGCTCGGCGCACCAATTGAAACATGCCGAAAACAACACATGGCCTACCGTCACGCGTTCCCACAGGTGTCCCAATGAAAACGGTAGCTCACATGTGTGGGCGCACCTACCTGGCCACCAAGGGGAAAGCCTAAAACACAAGTAACCCCAAGTCTGTTTTCAGAGTGGAATCTCAGACATTCTGCCGACCGGCACAACATACAGATATGGGCCTCGGGTGTCCAAGCCACCGAGGAAAAGAGGGACCCCATGCATTTCCGAAAAGAGCACACCCGTGGGAATCCGCAGAGGTATGATTTGCGCACATCGCCCCAGAATTTTTTACCCAGACAGCCCCAAAAAGTCTGAAATGTGGGGAAAAAACACTTTTTCCGCACATTTTGCTCGACGCACCCATCGAAACACGCCCCCAACAACACATGGCCTACCGTCCCGCGTTTCCAAAGGTGTCCCGATGAAAACGGTACCTCACATGTGTGGTTGCACCTACATGGGGGTGAAGGAATAAGGCTAAACCACTGCTATCCCGCCAAAGGGTTTGGGGAGGCAACCAACAGATTTAGGCCTGGGGTGTTTCAGCCACTAAGAAAAACAGGAACCCCCATGCATTTACGAACAGAAGACAGCCGTGGGAATCCACAGATGTATGATTTGCGCACATCGCCCCAGAATTTATTACCCAGACAGCCCCGTTAAGTCCGAAATGTGCGGAAAATGAATGCCTTTTCAGCACATTTCGCTCGGTGCACCCATCGAAACACGCCCCCAACAACACATGGCCTACTGTCACGCATTCCCACAGGTGTCCCGATGAAAACGGTACCTCACATGTGTGGGTGCACCTACCTGGCTGCCAAGGGGAAAACCTAAAACACAAGTAACCCCAAGTCTGTTTTCAGAGCGGAATCTCAGACATTCTGCCGACCGGCACAACATACAGATATGGGCCTCGGGTGTCCAAGCCACCGAGGAAAACAGGGAACCCCATGCATTTCCGAAAAGAGGACACCCATGGGAATCCGCAGAGGTATGATTTGTGCACATCGCCCCAGAATTTATTACCCAGACAGCCCCGCAAAGTCCGAAATATGGGAAATAAAACGCTTTTTCCGCACATTTTGCTCGGCGCACCCATCGAAACACGCCCCCAACAACACATGGCCTACCGTCCCGCATTCCCACAGGTGTCCCGATGAAAATGGTACCTCACATGTGTGGGTGCACCTACCTGGCCATTAAGGGGAAAGCCTAAAACACAAGTAACCCCAAGTCTGTTTTCAGAGCGGAATCTCAGACATTCTGCCGACCGGCACAACATACAGATATGGGCCTCGGGTTTCCAAGCCACCGAGGAAAACAGGGAACCCCATGCATTTCCGAAAAGAGGACACCCGTGGGAATCCGTAGAGGTATGATTTGCGCAAATCGCCCCAGAATTTATTACCCAGACACCCCTGCAAAGTCCGAGATGTGGGAAAATGAACGCATTTTCCACACATTTTGCTCGGCTCACCCATCGAAACACGCCACCAACAGCTCATGGCCTACCGTCCCGCATTCCTACAGGTGTCCCGATGAAAACGGTACCTCACATGTGTGGGTGCACCTATCGGGGGCGCAAAAAGGAAAAGGGTAACCCACTGTGACCCCAAGCCTTTCGCCACTGCCCATTGTGTTCGTGTGGGCAACCTACAGATTTGGGCCTAGGGTGTCGAAGCCAGCAAGGAAATCAGGGAACCCCATGCATTTTCCAAAAGAGGACACCCCTGGGAATCCACAGAGGTCTGCCTTGCGCAAATTGCCCCAGTTTTTATTAGCCACAATCCCCGACAAAGTGTGATATTTGGTGGGGAAAAAACACAAAAAAACAGTGGAGAGCTTTGGAGGGGCATGGAGCAAGTGAAACGCCCCCATTTTAAAAATAAGAACAACATATATTCTGAAAAATGCAACCACAAAAAATAAACAAAGAGCAATTGAAACACTTCTCATTCAAGAGAATTTTGAATGAGTGACATATAACCTAGTTATGAAGTCCTATAGAGCAATGGGATGAAACACATGCATTGCGAATGATGGAGAGTGAGGTAACAAATCTGCATTGACCACTCAGGCATCTCCAGATCCAACACCCGATGTGGTCACTGTAACCATACTAAATCCATCACAATAGTTAAGTACTTGGCATATACAAGACACGTGTGTGTGAAGACGGATGACAACACTAGTTTTGGGTTCATAACGTTTGACTAATATGCAATGGCTGTACACGTGTGATGAAATGACTACCTATTTCCAAGAGTACAGGGTGGATAGCAGTTTCTAAAATCAGTCCTGCATACTACTAAACCATGTGTGATCTCAGTCACCATAAAGGTGAAGCATGCACAATATGAATGGTACACTGCTGTCACTTCTTAAAAGTAGCATGGGCCGAAGACCGGCAATACTCTTTAATCATCCAATACAGCAACAGCACACAAGTACCAACATAATATCCAATTAAGGTAAAATAGGAGTATTTAATTCAACAAAACAAAAACACTAGCTACCCACTCCTGAAAGGGAATACACAGACAATGCAAACTTTAGGTAAACAGATCACTCTGGGTATGAAGAAATGGGTATGCAGACTTGACCCGGCTTCAGAGATCAACTTAAAGTATATGTATTTTAAAAAGAATGAAGTGGGGTATTAATGCTCTCGAGGGCCCATAGAACAATGCCTGACCACAGTTGTTTACCAGTGGCCTTTCCAGTGCTGTCTCTTTAGCAGGCGTAGTCCTGGGTAGCAGTGTTAGTCCAAAGGAATGGGTAGCCTACCCACTTCACAAATTCGTTGGGGGTAATTCATGGAAAAAAATGTGCACCAAAATCAGTGGTGCAAGCTGGCGCAAGCGTGAAAAAGCGGGCGCACGTGTCCGAATCGTATGCGTGCGATTCATGGAAGGCCATGCGCGTGTATTTTCCGGGATGTGCACCAAATCCACGCGTGGTGCACACCGGCGCACATGTCACTTCTACATGCCGAATGCTGTGCGTCACGGGCACAGTGAAAGCGCACAACGTCAGCGCACACATCAAAAAGGGGGCAAAACAAGGGGGGGAACACGTGGAATGAGGAACAACGCGTGAAAATAAGGGTGTAACTGGGGAAGTACCGCTGGGAAGTACACGGAACGCCCACACACACGCAAACTACATATATTCATGAAATCGAATTGGGAAAACCTGTGCACGTTAAAACACTCCCGCATGTCAAAACACACGCACAAGCACAATTACGTCTGCCACACGAAAGCAGGTGGAAGCGCCCCCATGCAGCATAAAAGTGCGCGCAAACAACAAACAAGCAAAGCGGTGTCAGCCCCCATTGGCCCCCCCTGCCATGTGAGGATGACATACCATGGTAACCAAAAACTAGGCAGTCAGTAAATAATAGTCAGACAACAGTTTTCATTTTGGAAACACAGATCACAGTTTATTGGAGCACACAATACAAAGGGGGCAGTCCCAGCACTAAAGCACCATGGTTCATGACCATCTATACCATTAAAAACGCCTACCACAAAAAACGCCTACCCCCAAAAAATGGGGCAACTACTGACTGTTCCGGTGTACCCTTGTCGCCTCTATGCATGTCGCAAGGCCCTGGACATCCGTGCCAGATTGGTGCACAGAGTGCTTATCCCTCGGGCCACTGCACATGAAGGTGAGGAGTCTCCAGTTTCCATAGGGATCCAGTGCCCGCCATTCCGACCCTGGCACGGGTGCGGCCCTCGGGAAACCACCCATGGTTCAAGCCGTGGCAAAGTCCTCCCCGGCTAGGACTGCACCTACCTCCGCCACGCTTTGGGGGTGGCCCCTTGCTACCCGCAAGTACCCCATGCTTCAAGAATTTACCACTTACCATCCCACTTATTTGGTGTTGTAGTACCAATGGGCGATTACTGGTCCAACCCTGGATCCAACACCAACCCTGATCCCACCAGCTCACTTACCGGCTCCAAAACTGCCTCCTCACCCTGCTTGCTCCTGTATGCCCCCTTCGGAGTTGGGCCATTCACTAGGGGTACATCCCTAAATAGGGGGATGTGTGGAACTGCGGTATGCTGATTGGGTCGCAGCCCATTTCCTTCGCTCAGCATTTTTTCTGCCCAGTCCTTTCCTTTGACCCCCATTTGTCACTGGAATCATGCGAACAACCAGGGTTCCTCCTCCAAATCATTGGCCGATGTGTCCAAAGCTATGTCCACCCCTGAAAACAGGTCCGGTGACCCTATCTGAGACATTGTTACTCAAACCTAGACTTGGATGAACAATTAAGACAAATGAATTGCCATACATTTCATCCCTCACTTCCAGCATATTAACCTGCTTATTTCCTGCCACTTACTGCTTTACACCCTACCCAACCTGGGGTAAAGTTATTATTGCAACTTAACCTCCCACTTCCTTGGTTCTGAACCCCTGCTTCCCCTCTCAAAACACCTGCACCTGATCCTGTAAGCAAACCTTTTGTGCTGCTGTTTATAGCTGCATGTATTTCGATCACAAAAAACACCTTACTGATGCGTGAGCGCTGTCCACCGGACCTCCTGCAACCTAAAAATGTGTCGTTTGCAGCTGGCTTAAAACCTGTTTTTGGTTCAAAATTGAAATTCGTTATTCCGATATGTTGCAAAAACACTTTGTCAAAGTATAGACCACAGCGACCGCATACTTGCTTCCTAATGCACCCAAATCCAATCCATCTGAAAGCACGGTGCTTGTGCGCCCATGACATCCTTCTGCCAAGTCAAAAAGTGTTGGGCGGTTGTGATGCTGGAAATGCATCGGAGGGACAGGGCCTCTGTATCCTTGTCCTTTACTGCTTTTTATCGTGCGTTCTGTCGTGTTTTCCACGCAGGAGTCCATGTGCAGCTTTCTCTCTTTCGGTTTGGTGAACGGACCCATGGGATATCCTTATGGCACCCATGGGTGGGGGTGCAACCCTGTGCCCCTAGTGTATGTTTTTGGGCACATGTGGGTGGCCCACAGAGAAGGGTATGTGCTGGTGGCAGCTACATGCGGATACTCCACGCACCTGTCATGAATTTGACAGGTGCGCGGAGTATCCTCCATTTTGGGATACCCCGGCCCTGCCATTGGGATCAGTTAATTCCGGATGGAAAACAAAATGGCCCCTGTGGCCGCTTGCTTTCTATTACCCATTACCTTGTTTTCCCAAAGTCCTGGGAAGCCCTGACTCTGTCCCTTCCCCCTGACAGGCTGTTGGATGAAAGTTCCATATATGGTGTTGTTGTGAAGGAACGGCCAGAATAGCTGGAGCCTTCCCGGTGATGTATGTTGTGGGTACCTCCTGTGGGTGGGACCTGGGTGAATAGAGTGTGTGAACAATATGCATTCTGTGTTGTGGATGTCTAGTATCTGGTGGTTGAAACAATGACTGAGACAGCCCTGCCCGAAATCGGTATGAATGCAGCTTGGAGTGTTGAATGGCTCGGTACTTGTCCCAATACACATAACTTGTTGTGAGTGTCTGAAGAGAAGTGGATGGCCTGAAAAACTTGTGTGCCTGATTGGCTGCCTGCCTGCATGAATGCCCTTAGTCGTGATTGGATGCCTGAGTGTGACCCAGCGGAATGAATGGGAGATTAACAGTATATCTGGGGACCTCTCACTGCTAGGAATCATGTTCAGAAGCTGGAGTCCACTACGACGAGTAACTGGAGTAACTGAAGCAACTGAAGCTTGACCTTGAAGCCCCGCTGGACGAGAAGAAGTGCTGTTGCTCTCCTTCACAATCTGAAAGCTGCTGTGTCTCCAAGGACTGACCCAGAGAGGACCTGGTAAGGCGCCCTCTTCCCGAGCTACGAGGGACCATCGTGCACAGCTGATCTTTGCCAAGGATCCCTGGTAGACAGACCTTCGACAGGCTGCCGACCCGAGATGGGGACAGCCGGGGAATCTTAAAGAGAAGCACTCGGACTGTTGTCCACCACTGTCGATGAATGCCGTCGCCGACCAGAGCTGCCGTGCTCCCGTTTGCCTAAGAACTTCAATTGATCATCGGACGCTCTCATCTGCATCGTCTCCCGCTTTATCCCGCTGGAGAAGGCCCGACCGTCGACGCGCCGAGGAGCATCCGATGGTGGGTTTCGCGCCACCTAAAGACCACAGAGACGTCGACGACTCGACGCCCTTGCTGGGCCACAGTTCTTCATCATCTCTTTGCGGTCCAGAACCATCATCACTGAGGTGCCCCGCACGCCTCTTCCTTGCAGGACGCCAACGCTCTGTCGTCGACGAGCACCGCTAGGAACGAAGCTGCCACTTCACTGCCGTAGTTCCACCTGTTCACCGTTGGACGTTCGACGACCCGTGACTCCTGATTTAAAGGGAGGGCACTCAAGAACGGCCGTTGATTCCCCGACACTGAACGCAGAGTTCCTCGACGCCTCTCGACGATCCATGGCTCCTGCTTTCAAGGGAGTCACTCAAGAAGGATCTGTCGACGCATCTTCGGAGAACCAGGAACATTAAGGGGGTAAAACCTTAATAGGAGGAAATAAGACTATTGAACAATATATGGAATGGGCGTGTGCTATATATCTTTATTTTACAGGTTGCCCAGGTGGGGGGATCGCCACACAGAAACTGTGCCTAGCGGTAGGGGTCAGAATTCTGCCTATTGTTTCAACCATCTTACGTTCATGCCTATCTCTATTGCTGGTTTCCTCGTTATTGATCTGTGTGACATTTTAACCGTACAGTTGATGCACTTTAATGAGATTCGATAACATTGGTGGTACCACTTTAGAATTGTATATATTTATCATTATTGACTTCCGAGTACAAAATGCATTATTGTGATTGTGTACATACCTTTGAATATTAATTATATACAGACTGTGTTTTCAGTAATACAGTGTGTGGACATTCCTTTGTGGGGGTTCGGGGACTACACTGTACTTAAGAACCAGCCTGCATCACCTCCTGAGAAGCTAGGCCTTGATTGCTCGACTACGTTACCAATAATGGGGAGCTGGTGTAAGTGGATCTAGGTCACCTGGCCTAAGCCCCCCCACCTGGTGCCTTTCTGCCTGCCCCTCTTTTTCACCACTTAGCAAGCCCCGCCCACCTGGTGCCTTCCTGTTTGCCGCTCTTTTTCCCTACTTAAGGAACCCTCCAGCCTCTTTTCCTTTGCAGATAGGGAGCAGGTGCAAGTGGATCTAGGTCACCTGGCCTAAGCCCCGCCCACCTGGTGCCTTCCTGTTTGCCACTCTTTTTCACCACTTAGCAAGCCCCGCCCACCTGGTGCCTTCCTGTTTGCCGCTCCTTTTCCCTACTTAAGGAGCCCTCCAGTCTCTTTTCCTTTGCAGATGGGGAGCAGGTGCAAGTGGCTCTAGGTCACCTGGCCTAAGCCCCACCCACCTGGTGCCTTTCTATTTGTGCTCTTTTTCACCACTTAGCAAGCCACGCCCACCTGGTGCCTTCCTGTTTGCCGCTCTTTGTCACCACTTAGCAAGCACCACCCACCTTCTTAGCCCTGCCTCTTCCTTCCTGCTCCTAACTATTAGATCAAGGGCGTGTCTCGTCCGGGCGTCCTAAGCGAAGGGCAGATGAAGAAAAGGGGAATTCCTGTTTGGACCTGTTCGGACCAGGAGGACCCAGGGCCCGACCCCCTGCTCAGACAGCAGGTAGGCATGCACCAACATGTGTTACTCCCTCCGGTCCTCCCGTGATGTTCCCTTGTGCCCCCCATTCTCGCACACAGGTGTTGCCTGTTTTGCTTGATTCTTCTACCCTGCTCCCCCCTCACCCCTCTCAAGCCTATTTCTGCAGGAGTCTGTCCTGATACATTCTGGTTTCACCATCACCATCTTGTGGACAATGCTGGATTTGACTTTTATGGACTTCATTCATTCATGGTGCGTCACCCTTTCTCAACTCTCATGCTGAACTTCTTTTGCATCTTGTACTCATGGTGGCCCTGAATCATGCTGTTCCCATCTTCATCTTGTATCCTGGCTTGAAACATTATGTGTTACTACTGACTTCTGCAATTGTATTCACTCTCCCCTCTTGCTTCTCCACTCTTTTGACTGCTAACTCTCTGTTCTCTCCTCCTTTCCCTTCTCCCTTTTCCTATCTCCTCCCCTTACTTTCTTCTATGCACTTACTCTATCAGAGTTGTCCCTGGACCTAGTATGATATCAACCTCGTCTGTCTCCTCCTCCCTCCCTTTACTGTTTTTTTCTTCCCCAACCCCCCTCCAGCACTATCTGAAAAGTCGTCAGGCCGAGTATGATAGTTAATTTCACATCCTTACTGTTCATGGCCTGTAAGAATGTCATTGTTTTTTCCCTTGTTCCCTCCCTTACCTTGAAGCGCTTTGAAACACACTGTGTATAGGCGCTATATAAATAAACTATCATATCATATCATATCATATCAATAATAGAGAATCTTGGCTGGGGTCCCCTGTGCCTCTCCTCTACCATATAGAGAGCGGAAGTACAGACACCCCCTACCAGTCTTTACAGCGGTGACCAACATAAACCTTCAAATCCTCGTCAGTAATAACACAACAACCGTACCTGTACGCACATTAGCATCCCAATCCTGAAGCAACAACTACAAACACACATAGTAGACAGCCCTAGTGGGTGGTAAATCTCGCCGCCAATGAAAACCGGTGCATTTCAGATGCCATTCCCGAAACCTTCGTGCACCATCCAAATGGATGATGCGGTTTCCCCACATCCTAGCACCAATCCCGGCACCGGTGCCAACCATCTGCCAGAAAACAGGCCTTTATTTTATATTATAAACAGGCCACTCGCATATCTTACATGCATAGTGTGTGCCTTGAGTGCCTTTCCCAGGGATTATCCCTGCTTGACCACAGCGTCCTTTTTACGACACACACCCCTCCAATTAATAGATAAATTACTCGTTTACACGACCCTTCCCTGAGAAAACCCCTCGATTTCATATTCCAACCCGCTCCAAGTTAGCACGGGCTGAAACCTGTGTTGCTCGGCGTCGCCCATGTTCCCATACGATTGCATTGCCACCGTGCCATAATACAAACTCCCCCAGCCCGGAAAACATTTGCGCCCAATTGCCGCGGGCCCCTGCCACCCCACCTGCAATGTGAAATTCCGCGAACAGGCGGATTCCCGCCGCAATGTAACCGTCATTACCATTTAAGAATACTGTAATCCATGTAGCATGCAAACCTTAGCTAGGATTTTTGGTCTTCCCAAAACGTGCAATGGCAAGAGTAAACACGACCACTTTGGCCTATTCAATCAGCTGACCATAACGCCTGCTAAATTAAATACCGCGTGTGGTACTGGTAAGATGGGCAACATGAGAACCAGGACGCGTCATCTCTGCTTTAACCCAGAACCCCTCAACGCATACCTCCTACCAATGTTTGCTATTCATTCGTCCCTCCCTCTGTACTCTTTCCTTACTGGTGGGCCTAACAACAATACAACTTCTCTTGAGGTGGATATTAAGAATGTACAGTATAACATCACCCAAAGATAATCATATGCTGTTAGCTATCGCATTCCCGCATCCTGCGTCCAGCGCCTAGACGCGTGACTAACAATCCACTACCATCTCATTGGACGAGAGCTTCCCCACTGTATCCTTTCTTCAACACCCTTCCCCACTGCATAACCACTAGATACTCCTGTTTCTAAACATTCAAAGCCATGCTCCGCCCTCTTGCAGAATGGCATTCTAGTATGTGTAGTCTCTTTTATTCAATCCCTGCGTGGCTCATGCAGTGCAAAAACGCCACCACATTTCCATTCCATGACCCTGGGCCACAGTACTTTTCTCTGGCAGCGCACTTTTACTTGCCAAAATAAGCCTTAATATGTACTGAAATTCCAAACAAAACCAACTGCACGGTGGCACGCATGGGACAAGCCACACCACGAAAAATCTCCTTTCCCAAGGCCCAACCTCTTCAAATAAGCCATACTGTGCTTGCTGCATGGCTGCCGTAAAAACCTGCTTGCCCCCAAGGCAACCCACACCAACAGAGCCGTATTGCCGACCAGTCAACCCTGATAGTTGCCTGCCCTCCTCCATGTGACTGAAGGAAAAAACGTGCAGGTTACCCCGCTACTTCGTGCATAAATAGTGTCTCATCAAGCATGCGTGTCATGGTTTGCCCATTGGCCATTTGCCACAGCCGATTAAAGCGAAACGGCACCAGCTGACCACATTCATCCAACCACAATTGTGGGCAAAATTGTAAATGCTCTCCAGTAAGTTTACCGATATTCTGTAATAACTCTTATTAGCACTAATCGGAAACTAAGGTTTTAAACACTTGTGTATATGCGCTACAAAATGCCACTTCATATCATTGCAATAGTCGTAATTGTTACCACAGGACCCGTATGTATTCAGCGTGCACATTCCTTAAAGCCGACCACGGCCACCATATTTGTGTGCCAAAATTGTGATAATGTTCCCCTGCTCGTCACAAATATTCTGTAGCAACTAAGCTTTTAAACACTTGTGTACAGGCGCGTTACAAATGCCTGAACTAAAACGAACCCCCCTACTCATACATCAGAAAAATACCCCGATTCAAAATGTTTGTGTCTTTGCAATTTTTGATGCAGAGGCTCAATACTGAGTGCAACGTGGACATCCCTCTTGCCCCATGTTTAATTGTGTAAGTGGTGGCGAGCAACATGGAACAGTGAATCGATCAGCAGTCTGACAGCACGTGGTCGGTGGCAAAACCGGTGCGGCATGGAGGCCGGTGTACACCTACCCATCCCAAATGCCCTTGAAAATGATCACTCATACCCATGCTAACATGTGTAAGCAGTCATTGTGCCTCCCCTTTCCTTTAGCTTGACATCCCGTTGTCTGGGGGTGGCCCTGACACTTTGTTAAAACACGCTCCCAAACTCTTGCCGTTCATATACTGGCAATGGTTCATAGACATAATTTCGAATACAAAATATTCGAAAGTCAAAAAGTCGAAAAAAAAACGTCGAAAAAAAAAATGTCGAATTTTGTTCTAATGACGTTTTTTTTTCGAAATGGGGGGGTTCCCCCCCAACCCCCCTTTTTTTTTATTTTTACCTATTTTTTTCACAAAAACTAAAGCCCAAAAAAAAATATCGAAAAAAAAAACAATTCGACATTTTTTTTTTCGACATTTTTGATTCGACTTTTTTGACTTTCGAAATTATGTTTTCGAAATTATGACTGGACACTACTGGCAATCGGTAATAAACGCCCATGCCGCATGGCGGCCACATGCTTTGAATTTGCAACAACCCTAGTGCCAATCCGTGCGCACATGCATATATAATGCAAAACTGCGGCATGTCCTGTTTCGGATAGACCCGCCATGCTGAACATGTGCCTGATTGTGATACACCCCTAATCTTGATCTTCCCAACCATCATTATAGGTGCGCCACATAGTGACTCATGCACATGTTTTTATGAACGTACGTCCATCATGTTCCTGAAGCAAAACTAACTGCAGCCGCAAGAGGCGAGTACGACCCCACATGGCTAAATATATAAAGGGCAACTGAGGAGCTAGAGCCTGTGTTCTAACATACTTTATCAACCTCGACACTGCCTCCGGGGCAAGGCGGCCAACCTGGAGCACATTTATTCACGAAAAAACGAAAATGGTGTGCCTACACATAGCATATGTACCGTAGCCGCCACTCCACATCCCGCAACATTGCACCTGTTGGGGCGACCGGTCTTAGCATTAAACTTTGCATTAAAAATTGAAGTATATTGTAATTAAGACCACCATGGCGCGGCAGCCGATCGTGGAATACATAGGGGGTCATTACGACGCAGGCGTTAAGGGGTTAACGGCGCTCTAAAAGGTTGCGGCACCGTTAACCCCTTAATGCCTTACTACGAGGTCCCTTTGCGGCTCCCGACCTTAACTGCTGGTCTGGACCAGCTGTTAAGGTAGGGACCCGCAAAGGACCTTGAAGGTAATTACGGTACCGTAATTACCTCCTTCCCCTTTCCCATTGAGCCCTATGGGGCAAAAATGGGAATGGGGAAAGGCCAATGGTAAATGGAGAATTACCGCCCCACCAACCTTGGAATGGGGTGGTAATTCCCCATTTCACCATGGCAGAATCGTTAAGTTACCAGCGTTAACCATGGCGCTAATAGCGCCATTGGTTAACGCCGGGGTTGTAATGAGGGCCGTAGTTTGAAAAATAACTTTCTCCTGCGCCCCTACAACAGAGCTTGTGGTGAAACCAATCGGAATGGCCCGGCCATGCATTATGTGGCTAATGCCCACTTCTTTATACAATTCCCCGATGTTACACAGTACAACAGCCCATATGGCACAGCGGCCAACCCTGAGCCCAACTAGAAAATGGCAGCAATAAACGTGGTAAAGCATAACGTTCCTTCTTTACACAGGCCTAGTAGTCACCCCATACAGATAAATGGGCCCAAGCAATTCTAACTTCAGCATAAAAATGTGCCCCTGCGGCACGGTGACGTGTACTTCCGCTGCTACATGTCTCACTAGCAATCGCCCCAACGAGAAGCCACATTGAAAAGTTTACCCTTAGAGGCGGGCGTACTTGCACAACGCTTCCAAATGCCCCCCAGTCTTGCAGAGTCCCAAACTCTTGTGTGTGGCACAGGTGCCCTTGCGCGTGTCATAACACAATATTAATTTAGAAAGGCATCTTCCTATGCAAATTACAATAAAAACATAAGAGTGGCCAAGCAGGGCCACGCATCGAGAAGAACCGTTCAGGACTATCCGCCGCCCGATAAGAATTTGAACAGACAGACATTCTCCCTCCTTACCCCAGCACTCACCGGAGGTGTAAGGTATTATATTCATGTGAAGTGCGAGCATGGGCCTGCGCACCGACATTTCCTTATAACATTGTGACCCCTCCCGCGCACTGCACCGCATACCCCACAACTTGCTGTACCCCTCTTACCGCGTTTCATGGCAGCTAAAATCATAATACGTTTAGCTTACATTGGTTCAATCCATTGGTCAGTGGCTTTAAAATCCCGGCCCTGTCACCTATTGCGGCCACGACAACCATCCCGCCCCAGGGGATGTGTCGCACACAATTACCTAACCCTTGGCACAAACTGAGTGTTCCGCGGCCCAGACAAATCAAGACCCTGAGGACACAGCCCCTTCCCGGCATCTGAGACACCACGCAATCCCACCCCTCCCTCGCAGTTGAAGCATTAGTAAAACCCCCAATTGTAACGTACCAAAGGCAACCAACAGATAATGCAGCCTTCCAACTGAACCATTGTCATTTTATACATAATGCAGCCCTCAAGCCCCTGATCCCACTGCGACCACCCCGCACCGGGACGTGTGTCGTAGCACTCATGTGGCACAGCGGTCGACACCGAGCCGCTCATCAACCGCTGAAACCCTGTCGGGTGCGCAGAGTAAAACAATGAGGAATGGCGAGCCCCAATGCCTAAAAACAATCTTGAGGCATGGCGGCCCCCCTCGCAACCCAGAGGGTAACCTTTTTCAATTCAACAAGCACGCCGAGGCGCCCTCCCAAACTTACCACCCGAAAAAGCTGAGCATGCTCTAATACAAAGTCGGCCTGCTTCCACTGCGTCCCTCATTCGACGGAGGAGGACTGATAGAGGCCGTGCTCAGTCCTCCTCCGTTATTTGTAGGCAGTCCCCAGGGCTGGCCGGAAATGCCCGCCCTGGGGACGCCTGCCCCCCCTCCTCGTGACGTAGCTGACGGGGAAGTGACCTGATTGGCCATGAGGGGGGGGGGCTGCCAGAGGGGCGCCCACGCTATGTGGGATGTCCCTCGAGCGCCCCCTGCAGGGACTGGAACATCCCCTTATACAGCTACGATGAATGTCCCGTTCCTCGCAGCAGTGATCGTGGGACACCGCAGAAGGAGGAGAATAGCCAGGCCCCGCATTCTTTTGCCCAGGACCAGCCTTTTTGGGATGCCCGATGACCAGGTCTATGGCAGGTATAGGTTTCCACCTCATATCATTCTAGAGCTGGTCAGAGAGTGGGAGGATGAACTCACATCACCCACCCTGTGCTCCCAAGCATTGAGCTCCTTGGAGAAGGTGCTCAATGTACTGCATTTTTTGGCCACTGCGTCATTTCAGCGGACAACTGCCATAGTTGGGGGTGTCTCACAGGCCATGCAGTCATGCTGCCTGCACCAGGTGTTAGCAATCATCACTGCGCGTCCCTCAGTCCGCAGGCACATATACATACCCAGAACACCTGCAGTAAGGCAGGCCATGGTCCTGGACTTCCCCAAAGTGCTCAGTGCCATAGATTGCACCCATGTGGCCCTAGGTCCACCTAGGGCCACTGAGCCCATCTATCGAAACCACAAGCACAGGCATTCCATCAACGTGCAGGTGGTATGTGATGCCAAGGGAATCATCACCTCTGTCTATGCACACTCTCCTGGGTCCACCCATGATAGTTTCATATTCAGGATGTCCGCCCTGAGCCGGGCCCTGGAAACTGGGAAGCAGGGTTGTACATGGCTTCTAGGTGAGTACAAATCCCTGTGCACATGCATACATGTCACACACAGACAAATACACAAGCCCAACTAATGACAACCATTATCACCTTACCAGGGGACAGTACCTACCCTTTGAGCACCTACATGATGATGCCCATACGGAACCCCACCACAGCACCCCAGGTAAGATACAATGCAGCCCATATTGCAACCAAGGCCATAGTGGAGCACATATTCGGAGTACTCAAGTCACGCTTCCGCTCCCTTGACCGCTCTGGTGAACAGCTACTATATTCACCCCCAGTAGTGTGCAGGATCATTGTGGCAGCATTAGTCCTGCACAACGTTGCAACATGGCATGGTGTACCGGTGGACATGGTGGTGCCCCCACGTCCCCAACCACACGCACAGCCGCTGCGCATGGGAGGGGGAAAGGGCATGTGGCGAGGCAGCCCGTACCCAGCTTGTGGCCACATTTTTCACCTAAACTCCAACCCCTGCGGAGTGCACACAGGGCTGGCACATACCAGGTCACAATCGATGATGAGAAAGGGACAGTTAACTGTCACTACCTTACCACCTTGAGAATCTCTCTATGGAAGTGCCACATTGTGTGCATCCCTAGCTAATTAAACACAACCAATCCTATGTGACCAAAGGGAACACATTTAGGACACCCCGCCCCCTTGCTAAACAGGGCATGAAAAGACTGGAATGGCATCCAATCCCTCCAAACACTCCTGAACCCCGACTGCCACACCATACCATGGTATGCAACGGAAAAACATCCAACCATATGCACAACACATGACACAATATGTCATGATCCATCGATTACGCCCCTTCTGGTGTTCCTGGTCCCTGGCACGTCAGGGGTTACTCGCTGTAGTACACCCGACATGGCCGTATGCATGGAACGCGGTCTATCGACCTTTACGTCCTATGCAGCATGTTTTATAAATTAGCCACTCCCCTGCAGTTCCGCGCGTCTCAACGCTACCGATAGCTGTGGCCTGACGTGCTCCGTAGTTCGTACTCCTGAACTGTGTTGCTTCCTGGTCCCCGGACTTTCCTCCTTCTCCTTTCCTACTACCTTCCTTGATCCTGTCTCTTCCGCGCTCCGTGCAGACCGCCTCCGTGTGCTGTCTCCATTCCAAGCTTCCTGGAGTTTCCTAGATCCCGGACGAAGAAGCTGATCGAATCCTGGAATCCGAAGACGGTCGAGCGGGATTGTACAAGACCCAAACTGCTCGAAAGAAAACCTTGACAAAGGATTCCGCAAAACAGAGAAAACAGGTGAGAAAAGGGGAAACCTGTGACACAATAGTCATGAAGTGCCACGTGAGAAATGTAAATAGGCACCAGAAAATTATACCTGACATGGAATCGGAAGAAATTAGTGGCCAAAACCTCACACCCTGAAACAGTGGCACAAATGCATGCCACCAGTGGTGCAACCAACAAAAGTCAGAATACCTGTTGCCATGCACATTGGACAATTTCAAATTTCCATATCAAACACCACACACTGGAAAGCACAGTTAGTGTGCATTGCATTGGTGAAAATCCTTCTGCATCATTGTAAAAAATGGCATTCAACCAAATAGTACCATGTCATGCATGTACAGGATCAATGACTTGGAAGTGAACATGGATTGTCGTGAAACAACATGCTTGAGAAGGCAATCTGGGTGCACGCGTTTGCATGGTGTCAATGTAGTTGTGGGGGCGTTGCCTAAGTGTATTTGTCCGTAGAGACATGCCTTGAATACATGCATGTGAAATGAAGTGAGTGCCAGTGTCCCGTACAGTGCACATGTGAACATAGCACCAAGGATCCCCAGGTGTGTCAAACCACACCCATCCCCTGACACCTCAAAATGATGAAGCTCTACATTGCACCAGCCATTGACCAGCAGAACATATCATGTACAGAGTACCCCACAATGGAAATGGCAGACAGTGACCCATTACTGAATCATAGAAATCCATAAAACGACCTACACACATGCATGTCCTTCAAACAGTCCACAGTGTGATAATGAACTGGAAACGCAAACTACATATTACAAGTGCCTGGAACAATAAGGGAGAGTCTAGGGAGGGAATGTTGGATGATATAACTAGCATCAACATTCCTATGCCTGACGGCAATAGTCACAGTGCAGGAGTCACAAAAGGAGGTGAGTGAGGGAAGAGGTGAGGAGAGTAACAAAACAAGTGACAAACTGTGGAAGGTCTACAAAGATTCAAGATAGTGCTGGGGAGGGGGAGAAGAAAGACAGAAGGGAACGGGGGAAGAGACGACCTGTAATCAGTGGTGGAGGGACTAATGATAAAAGTAATTGGCAAAATCATACTCAAAATGTCGAAGGTGGGGTGTGGAAGGACGGAGGCAGAAGGCCAAATGTCTAAAGAACAAGCGCCTACGTATCACCATTTCTGATGGCATTGGGGTAGTGGTTGAAAATGACAGCCAGAGTACAAGGAGGAGGGTAAAGGGTGTGGACAGGGAGAGGGAGCAGAGAAGGGAGGAGGGGGGCCAAGCTCAAAATGACTAAAGGGGAAGATGGTGAAAGAAAGCACACATAGGGGGCAGAGGGAAACCTGACGGTGCAGGATAGTAGGGGATGTGATGATGTGATGATGAAGGGGGGAGACAGAGGGACACTGACAGGGACAGGGGAGACAGGGGGGAATTCAAGTGTCTGAGAAGGCATGTGGACAGGTCTAGAGAGGGACAATGTTGTTGGCTTTTTTGGTAGTGGTGGCAGGCTCAATCATCCTGGTTGGCCGGATTGTCACAAGGGCCAAGTGCAAACAGTGGGAGGGGGGAGCAAGTCCAGGACACAAACAGTAAATTCAAATCAAGAACAATGCAGTCATAACTCAGATGGCACATCCAAACACCAGCCAGGGCTGGAACATGGCCAAAGTGGTGCTAGCAAGGAATGGGTGGTTCTTGAAATGCATGGTGACAGGGGTAACTCAGTGTGCAGCCTTCATGTGGCATATCAAAATCACTGGTGGGAAACTGTCCCAATTCAACATTCCCAGCAAATGGACCCCTCCCACCATCAGTGTGTTGTACGCAGCCAAAGGGTGCATGGTACCAGCTACAGCAGGAAGTGCATCAGCATAGACAGTCAGTACATAACAAACATCTCAAGCAACATGATGAAATGCACAGTCAGCATACTACTCACCAAAGTGAAGTCCAGACATGCATTGGAGAAACCATCTGAAATACCCATTAGGGGTGTACACACAAGTAGTACTGCAGGCTGGCCACAGATATGATGGAAGCCCAATGCGATTGTGTGATATGCTGTTACACCGAGCCATCCTTGCAAGCCCATGGAAAAGGGAAGCAGGAGTAGCATATGTGTCAGGACCCCAAGCAAAACATATACACAAGACAAGCCTGAATAGGCCCAGCTGGAACACACAGTGGATGTGGATGCCTTCCGATGCCACAAAGCACCACACTGTCACATGTATGCACAATAGAGAAAAGAAAAATTGAAAAAAAGAATTCCAAAGAAAATACAAATTAAATCAAATAAATAATTGAAATAAAAAATAAAAAGAGTAATGAAAGAATGAAAAACAAAATCAATAAAATTGAAGAAAACCAGAAAAAAAAACATAACAAATAAAAAGCAAAGTGAAATCATTGTAAAAGAAGAACAAAATAAAGGGAAAAAAATGAAAAATGAAAATAAATGGATAACATACCCACCAACATACTTATCAAAAACCATACAATATTGATGAAAAAAAAACTGCTGAAAAAAAAATATTTACAGGAAAAAACAAAAATCAAAAATGGCCATATATGATCCGGAGGGTGAGGGGGGGCACACAGGAGGGGAGAGGTACAGGGTGCACCTCAACAACTACATGTGTAGATGTCGAGGTAAAAATAAAAAAACTCACTGGGCTCAGCGCCTGCACAGCCCGACCTATGTGAGAGATAGGTTATCATCGTCATCCTCTGGATCTAAATCAGAAGGTGGATGTGGTGAAGTTGACTCACCACACCTAGCCGCACCTTGCCCCTCAATGTCAGCAAGCATGCAGCTCTGGTAAGCCATGTCCTGGCGTGCAATGAGACTGAGGTCAGCATGCATTACCTCACATGTCACACATGCTTCCTCGTGCAGGGACTGACATGTGAGACAGAGTTCTGCTTGCATGGCCTCACATGACAAACAGAGTAACTCGCGGCTTGCATGGAGTTCAGCCGAGATGGTTCTTTCAAGCTGTACGATCCTGTCTTCTGTCCGCCTACTCTCATCCCTCATGAGGTCAGCTAGAGTAGATCAGAGGGCTTGTTGTTCCACCCTCAGGACCTCACAGTGTGCCTCTGCTTGAGCATTAAGTGTTTCATGCAGAGCCACCACTTCAGGGCAGCGCACATTGTCAGACGCCGCTATGCCCAGACTGAGTGAGCAGCACGTGGACTACGTAGCCCGCTGATGGAGCACCATTTGCCTTACAGAGGGGAGGATGGAATGGGCCACACTTTCCATACCTTGAGTAATCATCTCAACTGCTCCCCCCTGTTGCTGTGCTATGGCAATCATAGAATGCTCCCACTCAGTTGACTCCGGTGGCACATGGCCACTGCGTTGCCGGACACCACACCTGCTGGTGTCGAGTGTGTCTGTGCACCTCTAACCACAACAGGCAGACATTCCAACCCTGCCTGACCCCCTACTATAGGCATTGCAGACAGAAGACCATCCAACACAGGATCACTTACCGGTGACGGCATGTCATGATGCAGATCCAGCTCAACATAGTGGTCAGAGGATACATCAGAGCCTGACTCAGAGTCAGCTCTGGACACGATGGCCTGGAGCACCTGTGGGTTCTCATGGGCTGCAACCCCACGACCACCACTGGTGCATGGTTGGTCATGTGAACTGACCACCGTGTCTGGGATGACATCTTCATCCTCTGCCGCCAGTGCGCCATCACCTGCAACATAAAGAAAAGAAACAAGGACACATACGTCAGTAGCACATACCACACACATACAGTTCTCAACATTGACAGCCAAATAATGAAACAGCCATGTCGCAGGCAACTCAAACCCCAACATGCATCCAGTGGCTTTGCAATGCAAGGCCATCCCAAAAGCAGAAAAGGATGTGTGCAAAATGTGAATGCAACACATGTATTGCATGTTGTACATCGCCTGCATCACACACACAACCCCTAGAAGCCATATATCCAAAGCCAAAATGAGAGATGGGAACAAATAGTTGGCACCTAGCATAAGCATGTGTGAACACACAAATAGACACAGCTAGAAATGTACCCAAACACACTGTGATACATGTAACATGCATGTTCATGTGCAGCACTCAACTACAATCAACTATGCACAGTACATGTGTCATAGGAGGCACCTACACTAGTGCATTTCCATACTATGAGAGGATCGACATGGGTACATATATGTCAGGTCAACATCACACAGCACCATCAAGATTGCACGTTGAAGGGCTTAACTTGGCACAGGACATCAAGACGTACATAGTGATGACAATATTCAAACATTATGGCAGTGTAACGGCAATTGCAGCCATCATATGCAAATGGCATGCACCAGGTAGCATTGTTTCCATGAAACACCCACCCTCTGGCCAATAGCAGGGAGGCACTGCATGGCAATGACATGTTCCATGCAGAACTGTGCATTGCCAGACAGTGTAGGCGTGCATCTATTGCATTTCGTCATTCAAATGTCACTACATCCCATGAGAAGTGGACATGATGGAGGAGAGGTGAGGAACCATCCATAATACATCAATGCATGTGGAAGACAACACCAGTTGAAAAGAGGCCGTGGGCCTGTAACCGGGGGAGCCGTGGCCATGATACAGATGTGCACAGCCTAAAGTTGTGCGTGATGACACACAGACCTACAGTGAGCATGACATTGCTATACAAATGAGATGACACTTGATTCATCCTGGACAAATACAACAATGAGTAGGTGGTCAAGGACACCTAGGGGCATACATGGAATGCACATGTAACATGATCCTGCACACATGTGCATGGGGAGCCACTGCCCAGCCGCATACACACACATTTGTGACATATCTTGAGATGGATTAACTTCTTGCTCCACCTCCTCAAAGGTACTGTGACTTTCCCAAATGTTCCTACATGGTCACAGTCTGCCAAGCTCTGGTTTACTCAGGGTTGGGGTATTGTGACATTCTCTTTCAATATTCGACCTGCCACCACACTCCACCCTCCACCACTAATCCAGTACAGGACTGCAAGACTTGTCCTTGGCATCAAGCCCTGTGATCCTATCTTTCCAGCTCTGTGACCCCTTCATCCTGATCTTAGAGTGGCCCAGCCCTAGCCAGGGATAAACATAACATGATAGCTGCAGCGGTTACTGGAAAGATAGTTGGATAAAAAGACATAAAGCATGTCTATATGCTCCAAAATGTAAATAAAGTTGGTAAAAAACAAAAGACATACAATGGGTATTCGCCATTGAAAATCTACTCGATTATGTCAGATATAGCTTCATAGTTATTTGAACAAACGGCCACCAAGCCTTGGGGATACACAGGTCACAATTACACTGTTTGTTTACTTTCAAAGCTATTAGCATTTTTTTACTCAAAAAAGATCAATGCAAAATATTCAATTACTTTGGCTCTAGATAAAATGGCAATGCGTTCTTAGGAGCCCCTAATTAGTCATGAATATGGCCAGCAATCTATAGACTGATACAGATTTGCCAACCAAAGAGATGTTGACACTTTGTAAGTGAACAAATCCGCTGGGGCACTTTTGAAAGTGTCACTGCAGTGCAGCAAAAGATGAATTTAACTATAACATACTGTTTCTAATGCCACACAATAGTTTACTTCGCCCTATAATACTAGATTAATAAAGTGAGACATGTCAAAAGACAGCTGAATGATCTGAAAGTGATTCCTTGATGTCAATTACATTTTTAAAACGCATCATACATGAGAAACCTTTACCGCTACTGGCATGCCAATTACTGATGTGAAGCAGGAAGCATACATGTGGACTTTTATATATGGAAGTTATTCATTTCAAGCATACACACAATGGCTGGTAGACCCTTCTGAACACACAGCGCACTGTCTGAAAGTGAGACTAGCACTCCTAAAATGTTTTCAAAATCTAGGAGATTCCATCTAGCCATGGAAATCGATTGCAGTATGATTAAAGGAAAGAGAGCACATATAATTTCATTGATAGACCCTTCAAATCCTGTGTTAATGGTTAAAAGTGCGAATTTACCATGTGACTGACAGTCCATGGACACCCTATGAGCCTGGTGGAAAGCAAGGAAAGGTGACCACATTGTAGCTCAAAGAAATTGAGCACATACCATACTATTAATATATCCAGCACATCTTTCACATACTCAACCTTGTGTGCCACCAAGCTAGGTGAAGGAAGAGAGAGGGAATTTCCCCCCCCCCCGAGTATTCTCTAACACCAATAAGATAACAAAACAAGACTTCTACCTTCGTCCAAATCCTACCATGACGTCAAAAACAAATATCCACAGAGGTAAATACTAAGCTTCATTATCTCCGTCTCCGTGTCTGCGATGGTATCTGTTAAAAAATGGCCACCTGTGTAATCGAAATATTCCTGGTGGTCACTGATGTAATATCACAGTAATTACGTTAATAGCCAGGTTATAGAGTATAACCGTTACAAACCAGTTTGTGCTATATTAAAGCACACAGCATGGTGTCTGATTTTAGCATATCATGTAAATGTAAAGTTACTGAGAGGAACAGTAGTTCAACATCACAACCCCAGTGCTGCCTCATGAGAAACTAATGGACATAAATATTGCAGAAGCAGAACATACAGGTGTGATACCCCACATGGGGACACACACAGCAAATCTCAGCTTTCCAAGTAACCTCACAAGATCAGGCAAATACTGGCAGTCATTTTGTTCAGACAGCCAATTTAAGCCATATTTACACATCCACATTCTGCAACACTGACCTGAAGTTCCACAGGTTCTTTGTGGATCCCTCACAATTCCAATGGGATTACAACAAGTAACAATTGGAAAAGACTAAGGGGAAGCCTAGAGGGAGGTGTAAGTGTGTGTTGTGTTTATCAGTCTTCCCAGTGCCTTGCCTCATATTTCCTCCTCCTCCTCATAATGTCTTAAAAGGTATGGTGGATTAATACATCTCCTTGTGTTTGAAAGGACACTACTCAGCCCCAGATTTCCATTAGATCTATCCATCCTATCTGCACTTACTTCCTGGTGGTCATTAGAAGTAGCATGTGCCAGCTAACTTTTTTATTTTATTGTAATTTTGTTTTATTTGTATATAGTTTTCAAATAACCTTTACAAAATTCCAACCACTTTAAAAATTAAAAAATACAAATAACACAAAAGGAAAGAAAACAAAAAAAAACAGATCCAAGAAAGAAAAAGGAAATATTTTTTTCAAATCCATTAATCATACAACCCCAACTTCTTACATTTGCGCAGTCCATATGCAATCTATCCATATGGCAAAATGTACACTTGATCACAGTTTCTTCTTATACCAGCATAATCAGTTTCACATTAAAATAAAACAAATAAAAAGGCTGAACATCATCCTTAACTAATAAACCCACATTCCTCCAATAAATGTACTACAGCAATTGTTAGTGATGTTTCGTAACCCGATATAATTCTGCTCCAGAAAAAGAAAGTGATTAACCCCTCCTCATTCCTTACATATTTGCCAAATAGAGTCAATCTCTTATTCCATGTTCCTTCGCAGTCCATCAACAGGTGTCTTAACATTTGTTCTTGGGGCACCTCACAAACACTACACAGTTTGAGTGTTCTTTCCTCTTGCTTACGTATAGACTAAATCTCCCCGGTAGGCAACAAATTCAACCTTATCCTCAAGAAATTAGCTCTAACCTTTCTATCTGGAAATGTTAACAAATATTTTGTGAGGGACCTCAGCCTTTTCTCCATTGATTGAAAGGACTTAGGGGTTTTGAATTTCTTACTTTTGCAATTGTATTTATCCAATCAGTCCGTTCCGCTGCTGTTTTTACTGTTTTAGGGGTGGTAACCAATGTGTCAATATTTGAGTCTATGTTATCTAGAAGTTCTTTTACTTTCAGATCTATTTGTGTCAATAGTTTGAATCCTAAACGTTCCAAATCCCTTTTGATATCGCAATACCATGTGTTATTGGCTGCAGTAATATTCAGCCCGTAAAGTGAGATCAATTTTCAGTTTGTATGGAAACCCAGTGAGGTCAACCCCAGTGCAAATCTCAAATTCCATGCCGGTGTACTCGTTGGAAGTCAGAGAACTTGTTTCCAGACGAGAGCCTCTATTCTGTCCCAATTGCTATTCCAAAGTAAAAGTTTAGCCCCAAGGCCATAGAGAATAACTGGTATCACCTTTGCCTTCAAAATCTAATTCAATGGAATAATTGAAAACATGCAATACTTATTATAGAGTTTTTTCATTTGAGGAACAAATTGCAGGGCCTTCCTCTCCACTTCTGACTCCACTTTCTATGTTGCTGGTGAGCCATATATCCTGTACCCCAAATATGTTTGCTCCTCCACTTGTGGAATTCTAAGGGAGTCCAGTGTCCGCTTTGCATACTTGACCTTCTTATGATGATGCTTAAACACTAAGATTTTGCCGGGTTAATCAACAATCCGTTCTCACTAGCATATTTTCCAAGTTTTGTTAACAGGCAATGCAGGCCTATCGCTGTTCTGTCAAGCAGCACAATGTCATCTGCGCAAGCCAGCCAGTGGAGCCTTTTCGCATTGATCTATGGGTTGGCCAACGCACCCCCAGGCACCCCTGCCTCACTCCTCTCTCCACTCTGATTAGTTCTGAAAGATGTCCATGCTCATCCAAACGGACTCTCAGAGTGGTGTCTCTTTGTAGCTCAATCAGCATTTCCAACAGTGATACTGGAATCCCCCATCTCCTCAGCTTGGTCCAGAGATGCACTCTGTCGAACATGTCGAAAGCCTTCGACAGGTCTACCCATGCTACATAAAGTGGAGCTTCATTCTTCCATTTTGTATTTTCACTAACTAAGTTTAGGACGAGACCATTCAATGTGGTTGAAAGGCCCCGTGTTAATCCCGTTTGGTTACAGGACAGGATCCGGGACATATCTACCCATTTTGTGATTTCTCTTAGCAATATTTTCATAAAGATTTTACTGGGCCTCATTACAGGTCGGGCGGTCCGGAATTAATAGTGGCGGTAAACCCGCAGCCACTGTTAATTGCGGACCACCCGATCGCGAGTCCTGCGGGCAGGAGGTGATCTTCCCGCCAGGTCTGACCTGGCGGGTTGAACACCTCCCGTCTGCAGGCGGACGTGGAAACATCAGCACCAACACGAGATGGTGCCGGTGTTTCCACTTCCCCATTCCCATTGAGTCCCATGGGACTCAATGGGAATGGGGATTTACACCCCTCCGGGATTCCCAGGACACCAGGGTCATAATGCTCTGGTATTTCCGGGAGTCACGGAGGCGGAATGGTAATACGAGCCCGGCGGTAACCAGGCGGTTTTACCGCAGCGGTTAACGCCGGACTCGTAATGAGGCCCATTGTCTATATCTAGAAGGGCGATAGGGCGATAATTCGCCGGGTTCAACCAATCGCCCCCCCTTCGAGAATGGTATAATTATTGCCATTTTCCAAGAAGGAGGAAACATATGTTGCCCAAGGATTTTGTTAAACATTTGGCCAAGGAATCTTGCACACATGCCCGGGTCGTTTTTAAGAACCTGGAAGGTGAGTCCATTTGGGCCCACCACTCTGGAGACCGAGGATTTGGTGATGATTATCAAAATATCCCCCTCCTCCAGGGCTAGGTACCAAGGGGTATCGTGTCACACCACCAAAGTTTCTGGCCGAGGGTTCTCAAAATGTGTGGATAAATATTCAATCATGAATGCTGGGACCAAGTTGCAAAGAGTGACCGCGTGATTGGGTTCTAGTTGGCCCACAATTTACCAGAAGCTTCTTGAATTATTTTCACTGACCAGCCTCAACATCTGCTCTCCGTTAAGTTGTAAGCGGGCCATCCTTTGCTTTACAGACCACTGCTAATAATCTTGACATACTTTTTTGGCTTCCAATTTAAATGTATCCAAAGTGGGGTACTCTTTCTTCAGCCTTCTAAGTTTAAATCTGAGTTCCCTTTTCTTCGAGTTTCCTCATCGAAGCAATACATATATGTTTGCTTCTTTCCACTGATCGAATCGCTGTGAGGGAAAATGGACCAAATTAAATTATTAAAACATTCCGGCTGGCAGTTTCCCTTCCAGACGGACTCTTTGACTTTTTCTAGTTGTCTATTGATTATTTTCCCGTCCTGCCTATGTTTCACAAGCCTTATCTTTCCCTTAAGGTTGCTTGCCGATGTATGGCAGATGTTACCACTGACACATCCAAGAGTGACAGTTCCCGCCACCCTGCCTTAATACCAAGGAAGAGTGACGTGAGAGAACACCCACGGAAAAAAAATGGAATCTAGCGTAGAGGATGAATTTCCCCGATGCCACATTGCATTAGCATCTGATTCCTGCCCAGTTGCTTTCCAATTTGAGCAAGGATTTTCCTCTTTTTTTCCAGCGGCTAAGGTGTGTGAGGAAAGGACTATATTAAAGTGCACAAGAACACCACTAAGTACCCAACTTCCCTACACAGTGGTAATGGGATGAGTACGCCTATAAGCGGTCACTAATTTCACTTAGCTGTATTGATCACATTCACATCAGTATCAGAAGAAACATTTTTTAATTAATATATACACGTTAAGAACAACCGAGGATTTGGTGATGATTATCAAAATATCCCCCTCCTCCAGGGCTAGGTACCAAGGGGTATCGTGTCACACCACCAAAGTTTCTGGCCGAGGGTTCTCAAAATGTGTGGATAAATATTCAATCATGAATGCTGGGACCAAGTTGCAAAGAGTGACCGCGTGATTGGGTTCTAGTTGGCCCACAATTTACCAGAAGCTTCTTGAATTATTTTCACTGACCAGCCTCAACATCTGCTCTCCGTTAAGTTGTAAGCGGGCCATCCTTTGCTTTACAGACCACTGCTAATAATCTTGACATACTTTTTTGGCTTCCAATTTAAATGTATCCAAAGTGGGGTACTCTTTCTTCAGCCTTCTAAGTTTAAATCTGAGTTCCCTTTTCTTCGAGTTTCCTCATCGAAGCAATACATATATGTTTGCTTCTTTCCACTGATCGAATCGCTGTGAGGGAAAATGGACCAAATTAAATTATTAAAACATTCCGGCTGGCAGTTTCCCTTCCAGACGGACTCTTTGACTTTTTCTAGTTGTCTATTGATTATTTTCCCGTCCTGCCTATGTTTCACAAGCCTTATCTTTCCCTTAAGGTTGCTTGCCGATGTATGGCAGATGTTACCACTGACACATCCAAGAGTGACAGTTCCCGCCACCCTGCCTTAATACCAAGGAAGAGTGACGTGAGAGAACACCCACGGAAAAAAAATGGAATCTAGCGTAGAGGATGAATTTCCCCGATGCCACATTGCATTAGCATCTGATTCCTGCCCAGTTGCTTTCCAATTTGAGCAAGGATTTTCCTCTTTTTTTCCAGCGGCTAAGGTGTGTGAGGAAAGGACTATATTAAAGTGCACAAGAACACCACTAAGTACCCAACTTCCCTACACAGTGGTAATGGGATGAGTACGCCTATAAGCGGTCACTAATTTCACTTAGCTGTATTGATCACATTCACATCAGTATCAGAAGAAACATTTTTTAATTAATATATACACGTTAAGAACAACCATCTGTAAACCAGGCCTTTTAATGGTCTGACTAAAACACACACAAAAAAAAGGTATCAGCGTTGGTTTGGGGTACTTCAGAGTACAAATCAAGACATCAACATCACATATGTCACAAGAACATAGTAGGGACAGCTTTTCAATGTTTTTGAATAGATAGATATCTCGTTATTTCTATTCCGACAATTGCGATGTTAGTACCAAGGTGACATTTGGTTATCATGACAGAAAGTTATGATGTCATGCTAACCAAATGTCACCTTGGTACTGTTTTTTTGTGTTTTAGTCAGACCATTCAAATGCCTGGCTTACAGATGGTCATTTTAAACGTGTATATTCATTAAAGAAAGTTTCTTCTGATACCGGATGCAAACTCTTCCCCAGTTGCCCCATTCAATAAGTTCAAGCCCCAAGCCCCCAAGAAATCCATGCAGATGCGTCCTTTGTTGGAGCTCTTCATAGGGGTCATAAATTCATTCCCCTCTATTTCACATATGCATTCCGTGTTACAGTACTCTGCTAGGACCACATCAATGTCACCGTAATTTAACTTAACTCCCTCCAGCAATGAGCTCAGTGATGGCAGAAAGGCCAAAAGTTCGGAACAGACAGGGTTCCAGTAAATATTTTTGACAACCAAATCGGGGTCAGGCATGTTGCATTTCAAACGGATTTTATAGGCCTGAATACCAATTCCATTATTTAAAATTTAAAATACAGCATGTCTTGTGGAGTGTTTAAATGCCATCAGGAGGCCCCCTGACGGCCTGACCTTCGCTTTCTGGGAAGCAGATAAGCAATATACTGAGTAGCCCTTGACTTTGATATGGTTAACCAGCCACGTTTCTTGCAGCATAACAATGTCATTAATCCCAAATACTTGTTCTCTTGTATCTCTTGATCTTAAAACACCGGAACCCCGCGTGTCCAATTTATTAACCTAACACCCTTTCCCTCAAAGAGGATGAGTACCCACCCCTAGTTTCTGCAGAACTCGGGAAAGCAACTCCGGCAGCAGATGTAAAAAGTTGCCTGTGATATTTCCTTTTTTGTCCAAGTGTTCATCTATATCGGGCAGGTGTCCCAGATTTTGTATGTTACTTGTTTTACCTCCACAGGCTTCTCTGAGAAGACGTGTAGGCCATACAATTCCAAATCTTTTGTTAGCATGTACCAGCTAACTTTACTGGCCCATCAGCCTAGTCCGACTACCACTGGTTCGGGGTGATTGCATTGCCTAACTGAGCTCAGTAAGTAACTGTAATAAAGCAATATATACAAATTCTAATGTCTGTTGTGTTTTCTTCACAGGCCTCTTTTCGTTAAAACACCTGAGAGGGGAGAGTTAACCCAACTCTTTAATAATCAAAAGGTGGCAAGTATCACTCATAATATTTTGTCTTGTCCTTAGTTCTGTAGTACACCATAAGAAGTCTAAGTAATGTACTTTGCTGTCCTTCTTTTGAAGGTTCAGCTCACTGTGTCCAGGAGTTGGGGGAGAAGATTCTCAGAAGCTGTGGAATGGATCCAGGGTGTCATCTCGAGCATTTGCAGGTGAGCCTTAGGGGAATCAGAATTATGAGCAAGTGTGGTTGGGTGAGTGAAGTGTTACTAGGATGGCTGGACAAAATGGCCACCAAGCGTTACCTGATCACAACGCATTAACAGTGAACCTAGAGTTTGTGCCCTGTTTGGGACATCTTGCTGGTGTGTGCTGTAACTAGATGATATCTCTCACCAGTTTCTCATCTGGCAACACAAGGGATGCTTTGTCATATACATTCCTGACCTTCTGTCTGTCTCTCTGCCCCACCATTATACCTGACTGTCTGGCCAGGTTCTCTTCCTAACTTCCTAAGAGGATCATGACACAAAGCCGCACTGAACTGATTTGTAATTTAAAATCTCCAAATTCTACTTTTTGGTTCTTTCTACCCATCATAGACCAAGCTGTTGTCTTCTGATAACATATCCCTGATGCACGACTAAATCCCATTATATATATAAATAATAAATACTTTTCTCTGTTTCTTGTACATTTAATAGTGGCAGCAGGCACCAAGACCATGTATTTTCTTTCACCCACATTTCGGTATTTTCTTGTTCATTTAACAAATGTAAAATGTCCAAAGCATCTGTATTATTATTGCTGGAGCATTTATATGGCATCTGACCTGCATTAGGGCTATGTATTATTTTTGTATTATTTTTGTGATGTCATCTTTGATGTCCTGGGTGTTACTCTTAGTGCATGGTGGTGGCACGAGTTATGGTTGCATAGCTTACCATATTTCGATTAGACTTTCAACCATAACGTTCCTTTAACTATTTTTTTCAATACATTTCAAAGGTTTTTATTAATGCAATTTAACCATAACGTCCCTTTAACAATGTTTTTTTTCAGTGAATTTCATAGTTTTTTATTATGAAAATCCTTTCATGAGGTTGTCTCACTGTATTTACGTTATTAATAATTCTTCTATTAACGTATATATTCAAGAACTATAAACCTCCTTTAACAAACATATTTTTAGCATTGCATACTGATGTGTGTCGTTTTCAGTAGCTCAGGCTGGATATGCAAGTCATGGTTAAATTCTCTAGGGATTGATGCTCGACCATGACCCCAGCCCTAACAAACCACCCCCGTTATCCACTGCACCTAGCCTGCATCGTAGTTCAGTGTCCACTATACATGGGGCATGGGTTTCGGCGATGCCACATGCCCCAATAAGAAAATCGGAGTAGACCTTTGTCGTTGTCGAAGGCCAGTCCCACTCCCCAGGCAGCAAAGTTATATCACTATTCTTTGTACTTGCATGTTGAGACTTTGGGAAAAATTAAACACAGGTCAGGTATGCAAAAGCAAGCTTTCAGGTCCTTGCTGATGCTCTTCGTGCAAGTTTGCTGCAATCCTGTCCCACACTTCGGGCTGCAGCCACAAGCAGAATTGTATTTTCCCATTCAAACCTAAGTTTCGGCCATGGCGCATGCTTCAATAACCAAATTAGAGCAGACATGTGTCCTTGCTGAGGACCTGGACTGCTGTCCAGGCACAAAAGTTATTTCACTATTTTTTATACTTACATGTTGACAACTTGGAAAAAAGATAAACACAGGACGGATTTGCAAAAGCATGCTTTCAGGTACTGGCTGATGCTCATCACACAACTTTGCTGCAATCCCGTCCAGCACTTTGTGCTGTAACCACAAGCAGAATTGTATTTCCCATTCAAACCGAGGGCTTCAGCCATGCTGCATGCCCCAAGAAGCAAATCAGAGTAGAAATTTGTCCTTGCCGAAAGGCCAGGCCCACTGCCCAGGCACCAAAGTTATCTCACTATTGTTTGTACTTACATTTGGACACTTTGGAAAAATGAAAACACAGGAGAGATTTGCAAAACCATTCTTTCAGGTCCTTGCTGATACACCCTGCACATGTTTTCTGCAGTCCTGAACAGCATTTCGGCTGTAGCCAGGGGCAGTATTTCTTTTCCCATTCAAACCTATACCGATTTTTGCAAAATATTGCCACATAGCCAGTCCTTGGCTGCCATTTTCACTTCAATCCCATTGCCAGTCCCTGACGGGCAATGTCATTTGCCACTGGCCATGAAGACAGGCTATACTTCAGTCACCGAAGTTATATCACTATTTTTGTTCCTACATTATGACACTTTTCAAAAAATAAAACACAGGCACATTTGCAAAACCATGCTTTCGGTGATCAGAATGCTCCTCACACAAGTTTGCGGCAAACCGGTAATTTTGTTTTTTAAAGTGTCAAAATGTAGCTACAAAAATAGTACTATAACTTAGCCCCCACTTGACAAAATCCATTCCACCTTTGCTCATTTATCCAAGGTTGGATCTATAATCTTTTGTAAAAATTTGTTCAGATTTGTTAAACGGCACCAACGTTATAAGCCATGAAAAGATATTGGGACCCCCCTCTAATTTTTCTCTCTGTTGGAAACACAGCAGTAAACCTTTGGAAAGCGTTTGAAGTTGGGTCTAAAATTATATTGCAAATGTCATGCAGTTTCATTGGATGGTGCCAAAGTTTTAAGCCATCCAAAAACGGCTTGTCACCGACCCTATAGTGCAGAAATATGCAAGTATGTCCTCAAACTTTTGTCAAGTTCGCAAACATCTCAGCAATGTCCCCGAACATCTGACATGTTTGCGGACTTCGGTGAAGAAAAAAACACCTGATTTATGACTTTTTTTGACATATTCCATCCCATCCTCATAACCCCCACCTCGCCAGAGGTTGTTTCATTAGTTTGAAAAATGTAATGTTGTGTTTTTTAATATCTTTTTACCACAATGTCCACAGACTACAAACACTGTTCGTGAATGCAACATGGCATACATGATGTATATGTCTCTCTCTCTACTGACCAAAATTCAGCCCTAGTAGGCTTATTAACATTATATATCAGCATGATTAAATGTCAGTGGAGATTTTGAGAAAAAAAGTTGTCCACCTCGATTTCGCTTACATCAATTGTTAATGTTTCACATTACATCTTACAGCAATCACATAATTTAATCATGCAGATATAGCATGTTAACAAGCCCACTAGGGCTGAATTTGGGTCAGTAGAGAGATATACATCTGTATGTGCATATTCCATTAAGCATCACAGGAATAACATACTCCTTTGCATCTTTGCACAGAGCACTTCTCCTAGTGCTCACACATGCCGTTGCTTGGTATATTTTGGCAACTTTGCCCATGATTGCTACTTTGTATCGAGATGTAAAGCAAGTACAATTATATGTTTGCAATTTATGCACTAACATTTTGCTTGGTGATAACTATTCACGAATATGGTATAACTAAGAAGCTGTCACGACAAGCCTATACAAATCAAATTCTAAAGTATTGGTCTGATTCTGTTGAGTAGTATATACTTACTATACCTTATTAACCATATATCCTATACCAAGCTAAAATGACGCTCTTAATCACAATACATTAGAATGAATGTGTGATCCCAGTCCTTTGGCAGAATACACACATGGTTTTCAATGACGGGCCAGGTTCTGCGTTTAAATATACAAACAGAGCAGTCGATTTTTAACGTTTGCCTGATGAAGTCCGTAGCAGAATGGAACGTGTGGCAGTCTAAAACCCATTTACATGGACATTTAATAATTCTTCCGCTCACAAATTCAATGTGTTTTTAGCAAAGGTAGCTTTGCAAAGTTTATAACAATAAAAGCAAGTTTTGCACTTTCTTATAAAAACGAGTGCCTGGGCTTTTTTTCTTGTAACCGGAGACAAGGCCATTTGACTTGAATGACTGTTTTCGGTTGAAATATGGGTTTTGAAATATTGGGTTTGATATTGGTTTTGATATATTACACGGACTGCGTTAGCGGCCGTGTAGTTATGGTTAAGTTGCTCAACTCATAGAAAGAACACTTTATGGGCGGTTTTATAACTTTGCTCCCCCTGGACGTATCCTCATCATGCTTTTGTAAATTTGGTGTAAATCTTTCCAGTAGTTTTCTTTAAAATTGGCTAAATGTAAGTAAATAAAATTAGTGATATCTGGGTTCAGTCCGCGGAAACATTTCCCTGTTCGGTCCGCAGGCAGTCCTTCCATGTTTTCTATGTATTCACAATCTTACCTGCGTACGCTTTCATGTAATAGCGCCTCGATGCCTTTGGGGTGCAGTGCGCTCTACAAAAGTAAAAAATAAAATAAAAATAAAATCTGATTGGCCTATCAGTCAACGTGAAGTCCACAGACATCGGGCGCGCTCACCGATTGGATGGGGAAAAGCGTGAAATGCGTCAGTTTTCTTGAAATGCCCGCCATGTTGGATTCGCAGACTTTTGCCGAACACCGCGGTAGAGAAAAGCTATAAAAACGCAACATTACACTTGTCATACTTGTCAAACTCAAGAGACAATCTCTGGGAAGGTGGGGGTGTTGAGGATGGGATATGGCCGTAAGAAGCCAGAATACAGGATTTTTCCACCCCCGACAGTCCGCAAACACGCCAGATGTCCTTATGGATGACTTATACCTTTGTCGCCACTCACTGAAACTACATGGAATTTTATACTAGACCTAATTCTGAATGATTTTGCAAAGTTTGGTGGGATTCTGTCAAGAGGGGGGTCCCAAAATAGGCTTATAAATGTGGTGCTATATGACAAATCTACACAAACGTTTGCAAAAAGATTTTGGGGCCGATTCATGGAAGAAATGTGCGCTGAAAATCGTGGCACAAGGTGGCACAAGCGAGAAAAAGCAAGGGCACGTGCATGCGCGGCCGTGCAAATCATGGAAGGGCCTGCGCGTGTTTAATCCAGGATGTGTGCCAAATCTGAGCGTGGCGCGCACAGCGCACACGTCACAGCAACGTCCCGAATGCTGTGCGCAACGCGCACAGCGAAAGCACACAACGTCAGCGCTCACACCAAAAAGGGGGCGGAACACGGGGCGGAACACACGGAATGGGGAACAACGCATGAAAAAGAAGCCATAACTGGGGAAGTACTGCAGGGAAATACACGGAATGCCCACACGCATGCGAACAACACATATTCATGGAATCGAATACGGGAAACCCGTGCACGGCAAAAGAAACACGGACAGGCATAAACACGTCTGCCACCCGAAGGCAGGCGGAAGCGTCCCGCGCACAGTGTAAAAGTGACCGCAAACAACAAACACGTACATACAGCTATGATGAATGCCCCATTTGTCGCAGCACTGATCGTGGGACACCATAGGAGGAGGAGAATAGCCAAACCCTGCATTTTTTTGCCCCGGACCTGCCTTTTTGGGATGCCGGACGACCAGGTCTATGGCAGGTATAGGTTTCCAGCTTGTATCATCCTAGACCTGGTCTGGGAGTGGGAAGATGACTTTACATCACCCACCCTGTGCTCCCAAGCATCGAGGCCCTTGGAGAAGGTGCTCAATGTCCTGCATTTTTTGGCCACTGGGTCATTTCAGCGGAAAACTGCCATAGTTGGGGGCATCTCACAGGCCACGCAGTCACGCTGCCTACACCAGGTGTTGGCAATCATGACTGCGCGCCCCTCAGTCCGCAGGCACATATACATGCCCAGAACAACCGCAGAAAGGCAGGCCGTGGTCCAGGACCTTTACAGGGTGGCACACTTCCCCAAAGTGCTTGGTGCCATAGATTGCACCCATGTGGCCCTACGTCAACCTAGGGCCACTGAGCACATCTATCGAAACCGCAAGCACTGGCATTCCATCAACGTGCAGGTTGTATGCAATGCCAAGGGAATCATCACCTCCATCTATGCAAACTACCCTGGTTCTACCCATGACAGTTTCATATACAGAATGTTTGCCCTGAGCCGAGCCTTGGAAGCTGGGAAGCATGGTGACACATGGCTCCTAGGTGAGTACACATGCCTGTGCACATGCATGCATGTCACACACATACAAATACACAAACCCAACTAATCACAACCATTATCACCTCCCCAGGGGACAGTGCCTACCCTCTGAGCAACCACATGATGACGCCAATCCGGAACACCACCACACCACCCCAGGTAAAATACAACACTGCCCATATTGCAACCAGGGGCATAGTGGAGCGCACATTCGGAGTGCTCAAGTCACGCTTGCGCTCCCTTCACCTCTCTGGTGTAAAGCTGCTATATGCACCCCCAGTAGTGTGCAGGATCATTGTGGCAGAATGTGTCCTGCACAGGTGCTGCCCATGGGAGGGGAAAGGGCACGTGCCAAGGCAGCCCGGACCCAGCTTGTGGCCACATTTTTCACCTAAACTCCCACCCCTGCGGAGTGCACACAGGCCTGGCACATACCAGGTGACAATCGGTGATGACAAAGATAGAGTCAACTGTCACACCCTTACCACCCTGGGAATGTTGCCACGGAAGTGCTACATTGTGTGCTTCCCTACCTACTTAAACATAACCAATCCCGTGTGACCAAAAGGAACACATGCAAGGTGTGTATCACACCACCCCTTGCAAAGCAGGCCATGGCAATCACTGGTATATCATCCAAACCCTCCCAACCCACATCACCCTTGTCTGCCACACCATGACATGGCATGCAACAGCAAAAGCCCAACACATGTCCAATTACATACGAAGTGACATGTGATAAATGGAAAGAGGCCCTAGACAATCACACCTGACATGGAATCAGATGAAATGACTGACCAATAACCTCCCACACATACCAAGTCATACACACATGCTTGCCACCAGTGGTAGCATCAAGAAAATACTGAATGCCTGTTCTCATGCACATTGGCCAAGCCAAATCCGCTTATACCTAACCCGTGTGCTGTGTGTGTCTCCTGCAACACACTGCTCAGCACAAAGCACAGTGATCAGCCATTGTGTTGGGGATACACCTTGAGCATCACATAAAAAGGACATGCAACAAAAATAACCTATTGATGCATGTACACAATCCCCAAATGGTAATTGATCATGCACTGCAGGGACACAACATGCCAGAGAAGGCAATCTGTGTGCACATGTGGGCATGGAAGGGTGGTTGTATGTGTGGTGGAGCATTGTGTAAGTGTGTGTGTCCGTAGGGACATGCACTCAGTATATGCATGTGAAATCAAGTGACCCTCAGTGTCCTGTACACAACAAATGTGAACATTGCCCATGTGTACACCCCAGCATGTCAAACCACAACAATCGACTGACACCTGAAAAGTAAACCGAGGAACAGCCATTGACCAGCAGGACACATCATGTACATAGTACCACACAATGACAAAGTCAGAGAGTGGCCAAACACTGTAGCCCAACATTACTGTCGAACAACAAAAGGCCCTCCCTCAATTACACATCACTATGACCTTCTGAAGAACTGTGTCTGGGGTATGTAGCCTTCTTCCTTCTAGTCTACCTGGCTTCAGGATCCCCCTTCCCCTTGGTTTCCATGTTCTAGCTTGCGTGTAAATAGGGTTCAGCCCCCTCAGAGGCCCCCTTGACTGGTAAAAATACCAAATCACAGAGAACTCCAAGGAGCCAAACCCCGAAACCAGGTAAAAAGCCTGTAGCCACCAAAAAACCCTGGAAGAGTCTCCAGTAGATGACTTGAAGCCACTGAAAATGTCCAAGCACATGTCCAAGCAGAATGATAGAACAACCAAGGTATCACAGTTCTACAATGGTTCAACAGGATGGGTAGCATTTTCAGTACACAATATACAATGAGGATGCAACAACTGATGGGTAGTGTCACAGCTCCGGTCTCCAGGTGCAGGAGTGGCACGAACCAACCACCCCCTCCGCGGTCTGGGCGCCTGCAAGGTAAAACTTACACAGGCCTCCGAGAAACCAGCGGGGAAACAGGGTCAGGGATCTATTTGGATAGGCATTGGTATTCAGGAAAACCGGAAAGAGGGGTAGGAGAGGGGATTAGGCTGGGCAAGTGAAAGCAGACAAAATACAAAATACGACTATTGACAATAACACATACTCAATCAGAGAAACCATGATCTCATGCACATTGTACAAAGTGGGTCAAATGCAAGGCAAAGAGAGACTTATCTCTGGGGTGAGTGCTGGCCTCCTGCCTGTGCAGTCTCAGGTCCGGTAACAGGAGCAGTTCAATGCTGCAAAGAGAGCATGAGTTACTAATCTGTGTGTGTTTCCAGCACACACAACACCATTCATGCCTCAAACTTGACTTCTCCACAAACAAATACTCTTATCTGCTGCTTCGTTCGTATACTTTTGCTTGGTCCCGTGATGGTTCATACACTGTCAATGCAGTAAGGCAGCCGCACGTCGCCCTGCGGTAAATGGAAGACCAATGTCTTCAGAATCCCACATGATAGAATGGTCCTTGGGTGATCTGCTAGATGCGTTTGGCGACGTGCAACTTCAGTACAAGTTGTGTTCTGCCAGCCATGAATTTCAATAGGTAGTGCACATGGCAATTTGCATATGCAAATGATATGCACAGCACTCGAGTCTGTGCGTCGCTGGGTGCCCCCATGCACTGTATAAGTGTCCGGCTAGGAACGCTATTGCACTAACAACTCAGCTTCTATGGAGCAGGGGGGACTCGAGGATATGGGCGACGCCCCCTGTGTGTGCCCCTGACAACTTCTAAAGCTACTTGGTATTTGTACCTCAACGTGTCTTAGCTGTAATGTGTGCTTCGTCCCCAATGCCTGGCCAAGCTCCCCAGCACTGGCACTACTTTTCATGCATGTGCAAGGGGCCTGGAGGAAGTTCGGCTGGGGTGTGGCCCCTTGTGCTGCTCACCTTGCCTGGAGCTCCTGGAAACACCTCTGTTTCTGTTGGACGTCTGAGCACATGCCCTGTGCTTCTGCTTGAGCACACATGGGCACGTGTGCACCACCCAACATGGCCAGGTTTCTGTAGTTCTTGGCCCCGTGTCTGCTGGGAAAGGTAGTCTGGAGGCTCATTTTCCTGCAGAAAGGGCATACAAGCAATTAACAAGGCTGGAAAGCTCCCTGTGTGTGTGTATTCATGCTGGTTGTCACTGGGCCATGTTTGAGACATACATCCGACCTCCTCCCACCATCAGTGTGACTTTGACAACCAAAGGGTGCAGGCTACTGTCTACAGCATGAAGTGCATCAAGCACATATACAGGCAAGAAAAGAACACACAACACAATCAACATCAATAAATGGACATATCAAATATGTACTCACCAAAATTGATTGCAGACATGCCGTGGAGAAAAACTACATTATCCCCACTAGGGGTGTCAACACAAGTAGTACAGCAGCAGACAGGCCACAGATATGACGAAAGTTCAATGCCCTTGTGTAAATGGTTGTAACACTGAACCATCCTTGCAAGCCCATGGATAGAGGAAGCAGGAGTGGCATGTGTGAGTCAGGACCCCAAGCTGCAGACACATACACGAGACAAGCTTGAAGTGCCCAGCTGGAACAGACAGTGGATGCTTTCAATAGCCACAAAGCACCACACCGTCACATGAATGCACAATAGACAAGCAATTTTAAACTATATTAACTAATTGAACTAACTATAAAAAATGATTGTAACTAATTAAACTCACTATAAAAAACCATATTAACTAATTAAACTAACTATAAAAATCAAAAATGGCCACATACAACCTGGGGGGGCACCCAGGAGGGGGGAGGTACAGGGTGCACCTCAACACCCACATGCGATGATGTTGAGATAAAATAAAAAACCTCCATTGGCTCAACGCCTGCACAGCCTGACCCGTGTAGGAGTTAAGTCATCGTCCTCCTCACCCTCTGGCTGAAAAGGTTGATGTGGCACAGTACCCTGACCACGCCTATGCGCAGCTTGCCCCTCATCGGCAGTAGGTCTGCGGGACGGGTGAGCCTGGTTATGTGCAGCGATGAAACGTAGGTCAGCATGCAGTACCTCGCGTGATATGCGTTCTTCCTCTTGCAAGATGACACGTGTAACACAGAGTTCTTGCTGCATGCCCTGGCTGGACAAATGGTACACCAGTTGGAGCACACCCAGAGTAGATCTAAGGGATTCATAGTCAACCGTCATGGCCTCCATGTGTGCCTCTGCGTGAGCAGCAATTGCTTGATGCAAAGAGACCATTACAGCCCGGCGTGCCCTGTCTGAGGCCGCCATGCCCAGCCTGAACGAGTGGGCCGTGGACTGTGCCGCCCGCTGCTGGAGATTCACCTGCCTAGCAGGGGGGAGCACGTATTGGGCCACAAGCTCCATGCTCTGAGCAATATTATCAATTGCTGCCCCCTGTTGTTCAGAATTGGCAACCATGGCTTGCTCCCACTCAGTATACACCGGTGGCGCACGGCCACCGCATTGCTGGGCTTGACACCAGCGGGGCCCAAGGAGCCGCCGTCCTTGTTGGGTTGGCACCGCCCGCGGCTGCAGGACTACTTGCCTTCATTGACGTGATGCCCCAGGCACATCAGCAATTGGTGTGGAGGGTGACCCTGCATCCCGATCTACCACAGGCGGAGGTCCCACCACCGTCTGGCCCCTCAGTGCAGGTGTCGCGGACAGAGCAGCGTTCACATTAGAATCACTCACCATTGACAAATGGACCCGATGCACATCCAACTCGACATTGTCGTCAGAGTGTTCATCCGGGCTAGACTCATTGCCAGCTCTAGACACAATGGTCTAGAACACAAGTATGTTCTTGTGGTCTACCACCCCATGTCCCCCACTTGTGCTGGGTTGCTGGTGTGATAGCAACCCTGTGCCTGGCATGACAACACCATCCTCTGGCTCCATTGCATAATCATCTGAAAACGGGAAAAAACAAACATGAGTACACATGTCAGAAGCACATAATCCACACACATAGACATCACATTGACAACCAACACATGAAGCAGCCATGTAACACACAGAAATGAGAACCTGACATGCAACCAGTGACCTTGATATGCAAAGACATCACAAAAGCAGAAATGGATGTGTATGAATAGCAAAGCCAACACAAGTACAAAAAGTAGTATATGAACTCCATCAGACACCACCTCGGGCAGGCTCATGTCACAGGCAGAAAAGACAGATGGCAACAACGAGATGGCGCATACCATAAGCATGTCTGAACTGCAAATTGACCACTGCTGCAAGTGAATCCAAACACACAATGACACACGTAATATGCATGTATGCATGTACACATGCATCACTAAATCATCATCACCAAAATAGCTCCATCCATCTGCAGCTCGGCCCGTACCATGTGGCATGGGCCATGTAGATATAGTGAATTTCCGAAGCAAAGCAAGTGCCTGCAACCAGGCGTTGAGGGACCATAAAGCCCAGTACGGTCCGAGCTGCAGGACATGAAGCCTCCACAACAAACCTCAGGGCCTGAATGAGCACATTGTGCTATGAATGTGCCCTATTCCATCATTCCTTGTGTAAAATCTCCACGGCCAGGCACCACCATATTAGCTAAGTGGGCCTGGGTGTACACATACTGCACAACAGTGCACCTTTAGGATTATGCCAGTTGAACATAACGTGAGCAATGCAGAAATCTCACCAGCATGAACGTCAATCAACTACATATTAGTAAGTTAACAAAAAAGCTGGGGATCACACGTGTGTAAATGAACACTTTCACACACACATAAGTGAGGAATCGCAATGTTGCACTACACAACGTTGAAGGTACTTGCATATGTACATGTGAAGGCGTTTAAAAACACCCCTTTCCCCATACACCTGTATTGTGAACATGAACAGCATCCAATACATCAAAGCAAGTAGCTACAATGCTGCTTGCTTTGATGCATGTGGAAGTGTACACATACACATGTGAAGGCAGCTCCACAGTCATTACAACCCGATTGGCAGGCTACATTCAATCTGCGCCCTATGCCAGTTGGTATAGGCCGCAGATTGACCAATCAACTTTTCTAAACAACCACTAGGAAGTTCCATTACTGAGTACATGTGTCACAGGATGCACCTGTGCCCGTGGCATTCATGACAGAGAAGGGATGAAAATCTGACTATACATGCCAGGTCACTTTGACATTGCATCAGTGAGTAGGCATGTAGAACGGTGTAACACTGCTCAGAAGTAGGTTGATGCAGTGCAGAACATGTGTATGTTACCCACTATCTACATGAACTAGTACATTATGATGTCTATCAATACACGTGAAGGCAGTGTAAGGGCAAGTTCAGGCATCACCTGCAATGTGCATGCAATGGGTTGCATGGCTACAAGCAACCCCCCCCCACCAAGTGAAAATGTAGGGAGGCATTGCATGGCTGCAAAAGGGTGACCAGAGACCTGTGTATTGGCAGACAGTGTTGACTAGGGTCAATTTCATAATCTGAGTCAACTGACAACACAGCAGATGATAATGGGACAGTAAGCAGGACACATGATGAACCCTCAGTAGTACACCCATGTGTTCAGAAGCCACCACACCAGATGAACAGAGTCAGGGGGCCTGATACAGGGGGAGGGAGGCCTGTGCACCACACATACTGTGACACCCCAAACATGTGCGTGATTCAGGACTGAGCCAGAGTAGGCATGAAATGGATGATCAAATGCCATGAAATGTAGGTCATCCTGGACACGTACTACAATGATCATCCAGTCAAGGACACATAGGGGCATGCATGGGATGCACATGGAGCATGAATGGGCACTCATGTTCCTGCGGCGCATCTGCCATCTGCACAGTCCAAGTGAGACACCCTGCATCAAGGACAAAGGATGTACCCCACTCTATGTGTCTGGCAGGTTGGCTTGGGGAAGTCTGCATGTAAACAGGAACAGGAACAGGCCATTGCAGTACTCCAACATGATACACACCAGTGCCATGGTGAAATCGAGGTGCAGGGGGGTGGAGGGGCAAGGGAGCATGCCTACGTGGAGTACCTGCATGCAGGCAGAACACACATGCACGTCAGTCATGCAATTACATAGTCCCAGTGCTGAGCGGAAAGACACCCCAGGCTACATGCAGAAGGTCCAGTGAGCTGGAACATGGACCGGAGGGGCAGCAGGGTGAGTAGCATGTGAGTAGGGTGCAAGTGTGGTGATGAGGACATTCCCCGTCTGCTCTACATTTCCGCATCAGTGAAGCATTGCATGACTCGCACATGAGAACCATGTACACATGACATGCAGAGGCAGTCAAGCACGACACATCACACAAGCAAAACAGACATGGTCTGGACAAACACGTGACAACACACACTGGACGGGGCATCTAAGTCCTGCATCTCTCCCACTCCTTCAACCAATCCTGCCGGTATGAACCCCACAACGACTGAATCGTGCGAAGTGAGGTATTCCTCCTGAGCTGGTGACCCACCGCCAGTCAACCCAGTCACGCCATAATTGGAGGCACGCTTCACGTTAGTACTGCGTCAGAGATCATCCCAATGCTTTTTGCACTCTTGAGCTGTGTGCACCTCATGTCAGAATGCACTTACACAATCCGCAACTTGCTTCCAGTGGGACATACGATGGGCAGCCTTAGTGTGACAATTCGGCCCCACTAGCATATCACGGTTGTGGTCCCGCATGCAGTCCACAAAGAAGTCCAGTTCCTGCATGCAGAAAGGCTTCTTGTTCGACGTGTCGGAGGCCGGAGCTGTGTCTGGGGTCCCAGCCTCTACTGCAGGTGCAACCTTCCTCCTCTTGGACAGTGGTCTTGACCCTGACTGGCAAATGCAAATGCCATCAGTAGGGGCAGTGGCGCTGGTGTATTGAACCAAGGGAGTGCAGGTGGAACAATGATGGAAGCCCTGACTTCCATCGGTAGCTGCTGGGTGCCCCTGACTTGACCCTGCACAGCAACATCTGCTGTTCTAAGGTCACTGACCGGGACTGTCCTGGATGGTAGACTCACAGCCGGGGCTGCATCTGCCCATGCACTTGCTGACACCCCACTTCTCGGGGGAACAGGTGACAATGCTGCCCCAGGGACATGTGCCTCGGTCAGGGCAGCCCTGCGTGCACTTACCCTGTGCCTCCTGAAATCCTGGAAATCATCCAGGGACTCTTCCAGTGCCAATGCAGCATGCACTGGCCCACCCTGAGCCTGGCTGGTGGTGTCCACAGCTGCACCTGCAGCTACCACTACCCTTGGGCCCGTGGCAGTCGATGAAATGGACTGCTGGGTCACATGGGCGCCGGTGCCAGATGCAAGAGCTGCATCTCCCATAACCACAGGGGGTGGTGGCATGACTGCACCAACACGTGGCACAACATCGTGCCAAACTGGCGCACCCCTGCCTCTTCCCCCTCTGAGGCCACCCTGAAGTCCCCCTACTCCCTGGTCATCCCGGCCACGTCCCTGAACATGCCCGCCACATTTAGTACACCCAGCTGAGGTGCCCCTCACCTTTCGTGGCCTCCCAACCATGGCACAGATGGAGTAGTGCCAATGGGAGGTGTACACGACAATTGTCCTGGGCAATTGGGGTGAAGAGGGTGAGATACAAGATGTTAACAGCACCCCTGTGCACCTGCAAGGCTGTATACGACCCCGCTGATAAAGTGATGGGTCACGCAATGCTCAGGCACCCCAAAACTGCAGTAATACCGTGCACGCAACCCTCGGTAGCCCACGTGTGTGGAATTACCTCCTGCAGTACGCGGTGGCATGCAGAGACACGAAAAAACACATACGCGTGGGACATGCAGGCTACCATGCCCTCAAAAATGGGTACACGATACACAGGGGCACCCGCAGTGGGAAAAATAGCGTGCGCGACTCACCTCCAGACTAGCGTGATAATGAAAAACACGCATAGCCAATACTCCTGCCAAAAGAAGAGATACGTCCTTGATCCACTGTGAAGTTGTGATGGCGCGCAAAACACGAAGTAGCAACAGACATGTTGGTCTCCACGAAAGGCACGTACAGCGAACTGCTGGCCCCACTCACCTTTAACCCATGCTGAGGTATACGCCCGCATGCGTCACTTCACTTATGCGCTTAGGCCCTTTCCTCGAATTACATGCATTAACACGCGGACGTGTTGTTTTTTCACGTGCTGATTCACTATGCGCCCGTCATGAGGGAAACGCCCACGCACGTTACGTCACAGACGCGCTTACGTGCTAAGGGCCTTTCCTCGAATAACACGCTGATGTGCTATTTTTCACGTGCCAATTCACTCTGTATCAAGCTGGCCATGCAACAACACACGGAAGACCATGCTCCTGCCCAGAAGGCCATTTTCCTGCCCCCCAGATCCCTGAGCCCACCCCACCTGCCATCTGCTGCTGCCTGCCTGCCTGCTGGCCACGTGCCCTGCTGTTTGGTGCCTGCACGTCAGCCATCTGCAGGGGTCCAATTGCTGTGACCACCCCTGCAGGGACAGAAGACTCCTGACTGACATTCCATCACTCCACAGCCCAGCACCAGGACTCAGTTGCCCCCCCACAACTGCCTCGGGGGTTGCCATGTCGGGGGTAACACCATTGGAGACCACTGCCAACCCCCAGCCAGAGAGGCAGAGGCCTACCAGCTTCAGTGCCACAGAAGTTGGTATCCTGGTGGAGCAAGTCCTGGTTAATTATGATGCCCTCTTCGGAAGACGACACACTGACAATGAAGGATGGAAGAGGATCTGGAAGGACATCGTGGCTGCCATCAATGTGGAGGGGTTGGCAGCCTGCGACATGCAACACGTCTGGAAGTGCTAGGAGGACTTCAGGTCCAGGACCCTCACAAAGTCCCGGCGCCTCTTGGATACAGCGCATGCGAGGGGTGCCAGGTCCGCCTTACCAACATCCAGATGAGGGTCCTGGAACGTATATGCCCAGCACTCCACCTCCAGGTCCTTGAGAGGCAGACCCATCTGGAGTCGAGCGGTAAGTGTCCATGCGTACTGATTGGACGCAGTGCATTTTGAGATGTGCCAGGAGTGTGCAGGTTGGACGTATGTCTTGAAAGGCCCATGTATGGATGTGTATGTACAGAGACATGAGCCTGCCACATGTGAGTCCAGTCATGTGTAAGGCCATCAATGGGGTATGTGTTCAAATGCATGATGCCCAAATGCATGTGGGGGTGCACACATGTTTACATTTCTGTCTACGTACTATGGCATGGTTGAGGTGGGACACATGGATGCTGGTTCCACCTTCATGTACGTGCACAGTGTACATGTGCATGTGTGTGTATTTCACATGTGTGCCACTGTGATACACCATGGATGCATATGACACTGACATGTAGGAGGCTGCTTGGCAGATGTGACATAGTTGCCGGTGATTTCACTGTGACAGGTGGTGGAGATGTACAGATGCATGTTTGTCTGGTGGCGTGTGTGCATGTGTTTGGCACTCCCCATGTTGCATGTGAGGTCAGGCTGACCTTTGGATGCTCATGCTGTTGTATGTGTATGGATGGTGCTCTCTGCTGCATCATTCCTGTTAATTTGCGCATGTGTGTGGGTTCAAATGAAATGTGTGTTGGGGCGTGTAATGCCATCTGTGAAGTTTGGTGGTCAGTCAAAATCTCGAAAACAAAATCTTGAAAAAAAAAGCTCGAATTCAAAATCTCGAAAAAAAAAATATCGAATTTTTTATTTATTTATTTATATATGTTTTTGGGGTCAGGTAAGTAAAAAAAAGGGGTAAAATAAAAAAAACAATGAAAAAAAGGGGGGTTGGGGGGAAACCCCCCCATTTCGAAAAAAAACGCATTGAAAAAAAAATTCGATATTTTTTTTTTCGAGATTTTGAATTCGAGTTTTTTTTTTTCGAGATTTTGTTTTTCGAGATTTTCACTATAAACCGTGAAGTTTGACAATGCCACTCATGTGCAACTGTTATATGTTTATCAGACCATTGTACAGTGCCCTGATGCCTGTGTTCTGTCTCTCCATGTCTGCAGCGTCAACTGATGAAGAGGGCGGAGACGGTGCTGTGGAGCACAGCGGCAGGGATCCCACCGCCAGCCGAAGACGCAAGGCCCAGCTCCCCTCCCATGTTGTCATCTCTTTGGGGAGCGAGGAGTCTGGTGCCACGTCCGCAGCTGCAGCTGCCGAGGGTAGGTCCAAGAGGGGGAGGTCGGAGGTTGACTCCTCGGCAGCAGAAGGGGCTGCTGAGACCCCACAGGGGCCTATGGAGGAAGATGGTACGGAGTCATCCAGGTTGGTGGGGGGTCTGGTTGAGGAGGAGGCCGTGGAAGGGCCACGCACGGGGCCTGGAGGGGGGGAATTCCACTGGTGCTAGTGGTGCAGTCCAGGGGCAGGGACAGGAGGCAGCACAGGCGGCCGCGGAGGTGCCTGTGTGTAATCCTGTCCCCGATGCTGTGACTGCATCATCCAGCACCAGCAGGGATGCCTTCGTCCAGACCGGTTTTCAGGGAGGGGATGCGCACACAACAACTGGCCTTCCTCTCCCTGTGGATGTGGCAATCCGGGACAGTGTTGAGCCTGTCCTGGCTGGGGTGGTGTTGCGTCAACGTGGCATTCGGGATGACGTGCAGGGTTCTCGTGAGGACAATGCACGTTATTTTGGATGCCTCGTTGATCGCGTCGACCTACTAGGATGGGTCACCAGTGCTGGGTTCCTCCGTGTGCTGGAACTTCTACCGACCCCCTCCTCAACTGAACCCCCTCTGCGCCAGTCATCCTCTGTGCCATCTTCCTGCCCACGTATCACCTGGGCACCCTCTGGAGCTGCCCCTGATCCAGCGGCCTAGCTGGTGGAGGACACATCCCTGCCACAGTCGGGAGTTGGAGGTCCAGCAGGGCTGGCCACCCCAACAACTGGACCCCAGCAGGAGGAAGACGTGCAGGCATCGACAGGCAGGGCACATGCACAGCAGCAGCAGGCTCACGGTGGGAGCAATGATGGCTCAGGGCCATCGACATCAGAGGGGCAGGCATCGGCCAGAGGTCAGGAGGACCCTGGATTGGGAGTGTCTTCCATGTGGCGGCGGTTGGGGCAGCAAATAGATGTGGAGCGGCAGCGGGCAGAAGAGGCACGGCTCACTATGGTCAGGGTGGAGAACTCCATTCGCAGGGCATTGAGGTGGGCTGAGTGCCTCGAAGCAACTCGCAGGGAGTTGGAGGAGGCCATGGCTGCATCCCTGCGAGACCTCAGGGCCAGGGAAGAGGCCTACCTCCAGGACGTTGAAGAGGAGTTCAATGATACCCTGGCCTGGGACATCAACAAGTGAGCCCTTGGACATGCCTGCCGCCTTTGTACATAGTTATTTAGGGTTAGGTTTCCTTTGTTTCTTCTTTCTTTTGGAGTCCATGGACTTTGCTCCACTTTATGTACATAGTTACTTTTATAGGATTTTTGGTAGGTTTCATTTTGTTTGGGCATCATGGACCCTTCGGACTTTCACAGACTTGTATATACTTGTTATTTTGTACTCCCATGGATCAATGGTATTTTTTTTATTTTTCATGTACTTTATTTGGACATTTGAAATGGACCACTTCCTTTTTTCCTCTTGTCGATTTTTGGCTTGCATTGGATTATTTTATTTTTTTGGATTCAATCATTTCTTAATTTACAAGTTTGATATTTCTTTATTTTTTTCATTACGTGTTTAATATACATCATATTTCTTCATTATTGCTGTTGTGTACTCTCATTGGTTTTGTGCATGTCGCAATGAGCATTGCCTCAGTCATGTGTTGCCACTGTTTGGCTCTGTTGTACATTTATGCATGGCCATGGTGGTTATTTTGAGGCTCTCATGGCATGGGTAATTTGGGAGTGGGGGCAGTGGATGCTTGCGTGCTTGTACTGGGGGGAAGGAGGGATTTGTGTAAACATTAGGCCCATGGGTCTCTTTTGTTAGAACATGGTGTTTCGGTGGGCCACGTATCGGGGCCTGCTGGCAGGTGCCGTCAATTCAGGGACATGAGTCGGGGCCTGCTGGCAGGTGCCCGTCAATGGTGGGTGGGTGTTTGACCTGAGTCGGGGCCTGCTTGCAGGTGCCCGTCATGGGGGACATGAGTCGGGGCCTGCTGGCAGGTGCCCGTCAATGGTGGGTGGGTGTATGGGGGACATGAGTCGGGGCTCACAAGTGCATGGTGCCATGTGGGCTGCCTACAGGGCATGGTCAGGGGTGTAGGGTAGTCCCATGTGGTGTGGGCTGCCTGCAGGGCATTGGTAGGGGGAAAGGGCACACCCAGGAGAGCCCACAATGCCAAATCGCATGTACAACTCCCCACGCACCCCCGAAATACACGTTCCCCCGCTGGCACCAGCAAAATCGTGTGTAAAACTCACTGTGCACCCCTCGGAATAAACGTACCACGCTCGCGCCATGCCTATCGCATGTTAAATTCCCTGCGCACTCCCAGAATACACGCAGGCAGCCCATCCACCCACCCCATGCCCCGCAGGCAGCCCATTCACCCTCCCCATGCCCCAAAGGCAGCCCATCCACCCTGGGACTACCCCACAGGCAGCCCACACCACAGGTGGGACTTTTTCCATGCAATTTACCTGGCGCGAGCGGGGTACGTGTATTCCGAGGGGTGCGTGTGGAGTTTTACACGCGATTTCACTGGCGCGAGTGGGGTACATGTATTCCGAGGGGTGCACAGAGAGTTTTACACGCGATTTCGCAGGCGCGGGTGGGGTACGTGTATTCCGAGGGGTGCGCAGGGAGTTTTAGACGCATTTCTGCTGGCGCGAGCAGGGTACATGTATTCTGAGGGTTGTGCGGGGAGTTTTACATGCATTTTCACTGGCGCAAGCGGGGTACGCGTATTCTAGGGGGTGCGCAGGGACTTTTACACGCGTTTTCATGGTTGGAGGGCTGTATGCTGGTCCACTGGCCTTTGTGCCATGTACTGGATTTGTGCAATGTTTTTGGCACATGGGGCGGGGTTGGGGGTGTAACTGGCGCTGCTGCAGGGTCACTGCGCCATGGCTGCTTATGGGTGTATAAATTCATGAATACGCTGTGCGCCTAAAAGGGTTTTGGCACACGCGGCTGGTGCAGACTGTGTGCCAGCCGCGTGTGCCACTTGTGCGCTGAATTCTATGAATTACCCCCTCTATATCAACTTATAAATGTTACTCTGACGTTTGGTGGGATTTTCTCAAGAGGGGGCAAAATTAGAGGGCGGTATCGTCATTTTTAGATGTCTTATAACTTTGTTGCCATTTGACCAATGTGGACAAAAGTTTTGAGAAGGATTATAGACCCAACCTTCAATGTTTGTGTAAAGGCTGAATGGATTTTGTCAAGTGGGGGCTAAGTTATATGACTATTGTATGTACATACATTTTGACATTTTTGAAAAAATAAAACATTGGGGGATTGCAAGCAAACTCGTCTAAAGGAGCATTGGCAAGGACCTTAAAGCATGGTTTTGCAAAGGTGTCTGTGTTTTATTTTATGACAAGTGTCATAATGTAGGTACAAAAAATAGTGATATACCTTTGGTGACTGAGGTATAGCCTGTGGCCATGGCCAGTGGCCAGATTGTCTAGGTGATGGTTTAAGGTCATGACCTGGACATCTGGCAACTGGCCATGACCACGAGGGATGAAAAATTGTGCTAAAGTGGCCATATCCACCTGTGACCGGCTATGAGGTAAATCAATTCGAAAGTAGGATAGGTTTGAAAAGAAAAAAACGTGTGCATGTGGTAATATGGTCATAGGGTTCTGCAGGCTGCCATGGAAAAGGAAGAGGGGTTCTGTGCGGAGCCCTGCCTTCTCTTTCCATGGTTGCCATCTTGTGTGGC